>NC_064853.1:136031044-136276044 GCF_024139225.1 Suncus etruscus | reverse complement strand
GGCAAAAAGTCAAAGTGCCAGAACAGATTCAAACAAATTCCAGCCTGGTTCCCACCGCACTCATCATCACCACGCAATTTGGAACAGGCTGCTGGGCATCACTGAACCTTCCTTATGCTAAGTCTTTTAACTACCTCTGGCTCATTCTAAATATGCAACACATGGGATGATGACAATGATTAAGATGTGAAAGTCGGGCCCGGAGAGATAGCACAGAGGCGTTTGCCTTGCAAGCAGCCGATCCAGGACCAAAGGTGGTTGGTTCGAATCCCGGTGTCCCATATGGTCCCCCGTGCCTGCCAGGAGCTATTTCTGAGCAGACAGCCAGGAGTAACCCCTGAGCACCGCCGGGTGTGACCCCCCCCCCCAAAAAAAAAAGATGTGAAAGTCGGGGCTGGGGAAGTGGCGCAAGCAGTAAGGCGTCAGCCTTGCACGCGCTAGCCTAGGACAGACCGAGGTTCGACACCACCCCCCCCCCCCGTGTCCCACATGGTCCCCAGAGCCAAGAACGATTTCTGAGCATAGAGCCAGGAGTGATCCCCAAGCGCTGCTGGGTGTGACAAAAAAAAAAAAAAGATGTGACAGTCATTTTTTTTTATTTTTGGGTCACACCCAGCAGCGTTCAGGGGTCACTCCTGGCTCTACACTCAGAAATCACTCCCGGCAGGCTTGGGGACCAGATGGGATGCCGGGATTTAAATCACAGTCCTTCTGCATGCAAGGCAAATGCCCTACCTCTCTGCTATCTCTCCAGCCCCTGAAAGTCATTCTTAATAATCACTTTAACCATACTGTTTCTGTTTATTAATCCACATATATTTTAAATGAAAAGAATTTTAGACAAATAATTTTTAACCTGGGACCAGTATTTCTTAATGATGGGTCAAATGGCTTCCTGTCAACCCCCTTTCCTCCCCACATACAAGATATTCCAAGATGGTCACAGATGAAAATTTACTAATGGTGTGGGAGCAAAGCACAAAATTAGAGGGTCAATTGATAGAACAGGGGAACACCGGAAAGAAACAGGGTTGAAATCGGGCTGTAGTCAGAAAAGGGTTAAGAAACATGGCCCAGAGAAACACCTTCTCCCTTACTTTATATTTATAACTTACATTTGTGAAATAAGATCACAAAAAAGAAACCAAAGAAGGAATCACGGAAAACACTGGAGTTTCCATAAAAGCTCAGGTTAAAGACACTCTGGGACCCTGGAGATTCTGGGGGTGCCAAGAGACATCCTCTCCTCTCCAGGCTTTGCCAAATACTGGGTATTCCAAAAGCAGACTAAGTGTGCCCATGTTCTTTGTTCCTGTGTAGAAAAGGAGAACTCTCCAGCAGAAGGTAGAAGCTGATTGAAAGCTGATTCGAAAGTCACTTTATTCCTAGCAGTATAGTGTTTGTTTGGTGAGAAAATTCACTCTCCTGACCCCATGGCTTAGGAATCCTGCCTTGGTTCACCCTTCTTATTCCTTATATAAATAAGAGTGGAAGGGGGTCTTATGTGTGCATTAATGACTAATAAAAATATAATCCCTTACCTTTATTCTTAGTGATAAAAAACTATTAGTATCAAAAAAACTATTAGTATCTAATGTGTCATTTTATTATAATATTAAACTTTGTATATGTTGGGGCCAGAAAGACAGTAGAGTGATAATGTGCTTACCTTGCATGTGCATGGTCCCCCAAATATGATCAGAAGTGATTTATGAGTACAGAGTCAGGAATAAGCCTTGAGAACTGCCTGGTATGCACCCCCACCATTCATTTCTATATACTCTTCACTACATAACAATTTCCATTTTTCACATTTTATATTCTTGCTTTTTCAGGCAACACCCAGCAGTACTCAGGGTTTACTCCTCGCTCTGTTTTTTCTGTGATCAGGGTCGACTCTTGGTGATGCTCAGGGGAAAACATAGGGTGCTGGAGATCAAACCCAAATCAGCTGGTTGCAAGGTCTATCTTACCCATTGGAAGACCTCTCTGGCCCCATTTCTCAATTTTTTTTTAAAGGAATCAAAGATTTGGGCCAGAGAAATAATATAGCAGTAATAGCACTTGCCTTTCAGCCCATATGGTTCCCAAGGCACTGACAGGAGTAATAATCCCTGAGTATTGCCAGGAGTGGCCCAAAACAAACAACAACAAAGTAACGAGCAAAATATAGAATTATATATTTTATTATTTATTATTATGATCCATATTACTCAATTTTTAAGTTTTTTAATATTGATCACTGATCTTCTTTTAAGTTTTGGCCACACCTGGCTCTGTGTTCAGGTATCACTCTTGCTGATATTTGTCCATCATGTCTGAGATGAGTGGCATAAACTCTGTGCTCTCTTTTCAGCTCAGGATTACTTACTCTTAATACCTCTAGAAATAGCATAATAGATGCTTAAAAGCAAAGTCTTCCTCTAAAAATCAAAGTAGAAATCATACAAATGGGACTATGTCAACTAAGAAGCTTCTGAATAAGAAAAGAAATGAGAATATAATAAAAAGATACCCCACAGACCAGAGGAAAATATTTGTCTCTATTCATATGGTTGAATTCATATGGCAAATGGATGATATGCAAGCTATTAGATATATGTTCAAACCCTGTTGATATCCAAGCCCTGATATAAAGTCCTCTTAGAATTTTTTAAATTATTATTATCCTTTTTCTCTTTTTGGTTTTTGGTTTTTGAGCCACATCTGGTGGCACTCAGGGATTACTCCTGGCCCAGTGCTCAGAAATCACTCCTAGCAGGCTAGGGGGACCATATGATAGGCAGGAGATCTAACCTGGATCAGTGCATGCAAGGCAAACACCTTACCCACTGTTCTATCACTCCAGCCCCAGCTCTGGTAGAATTTAAGAAAAAAACAAAACCACTAAAAGTAGGGGAAGAGGTAAACAGAACCTTCCCTAAAAGCCTTCCCTCTAAATTCTGGTAAAAGACAGACAAGGCTGTCCGCACTCATCACTTCTCTTCAACATAATACTGAAAGTACTTGCTATAGCAATTAGGCAAGACAAAGATATAAAGGGCATCCAGATAGGAAAGAAAAAGTCAAGCTCTCACTGTTTGCAGATGACATGATACTCTACTTAGAAAACCCTAAAGACTCTACCAAAAAGCTTCTATAAACAATAGATGCATATAGCAATGTGGCAGGCTACAAAATTAACACACAGAAATCAATGGCCTTGTTATACATCAATAATGGTAGGGAAGAAATGGACATTAAGAAAACAATCTCATTCACATTAGTGCCACATAAACTCAAATACCTTGGAGTCAATTTGACTAAAGATGTGAAGGACCTATTCAAAGAAAACTATAAAAACCCTGCTACAAGAAATAAGAGAAGACATGTGGAAACGAAAATCCATACCCTGCTCTTGGATTGGCATGATTAACATCATTAAAATGGCAATACTCCCCAAAGCATTGTACAGATTTAATGTGATCCCTCTAAAGATACCCATGACACTCTTCAAAGAAGTGGATCAAACACTTCTGAAATTCATTTGGAACAATAAATAGTCTCGAATAGCTAAAGCAATTCTTGGGACAAGGAATATGGAGGCATTACTTTCCCCAACTTTAAACTGTATTACAAAGCAATAATTATCAAAACAGCATGGTATTGGAATAAAGACAGACCCTCAGATCAGTGGAATAGGCTTGAGTCCTCAGAGAATTTTCCCCAACATACAATCACCTAATTTTTGATAAAGAAGCAAGAAATCCTAAATGGAGCAAGGAAAGCCTCTTCAATAAGTGGTCTCGGCACAACTGGCTAGCCACTTGCAAAAAAATTGAACTTAGACCCCCAGCTAACATCATGTACAAAGGTAAAATCCAAATGGATTAAAGACCTTGATATCAGATCAGAACAACACGTAGGTAAAACACTCCATGACAACATTGAGACTAATGGCATCTTCAAGAAGGAAACTGCACTTTGCAAACAAGTGAAAGAGAGATTAACAGATGGGAATATATTAAACTGAGAAGCTTCTGTACCTCAAAGGAAATAATGCCCAGGATACAAGAGCCACCCACTGAGTGGGAGAAACTATTCACCCAATACCCATCAGATAAGGGGCTAATCTCCAAAATATACAAGGCACTGACAGAACTTTACAAGAAAAATAAATCTAATCCCATCAAAAAATGGGGAGAAGAAATGGACAGACATTTTGACAAAAAAGAAATACAAATGGCCAAAGGCACATGAAAAAATGCTCCACATCACTAATCATCAGGAAGATGCAAATCAAAACAACTATGAGGTACCATCTCACACCACAGAGATTGGCACACATCACAAAGAAGGAGAACAAGCTGTGCTGGCGGAGATGTGGAGAGAAAGAAACTCTTTTCCACTGCTGGTGGGACTGCTGTCTAGTCCAACCTTTATGGAAAGTGATATGGAGATTCATCCAAAAAATAAAAATTGAGCTTTCATATGATCCAGCTATACCACACAAAAATACAATATAAAAATCCTTTCCTTGGGGTGGGAATAAAAAAAAAATCCCTTCCTTACACCTATTTTCACTGCAGCACTATTTACCATAGCCAGACTCTGGAAACAATCAAGATGCCCTTCAACAGATGAATAGCTAAAGAAATGATAGTATATATACACAATGAATATTAAGCAGCCGTCAGGAGAGATGAATTCAGGAAATTTTCCCATACATGATGTACATGGAATCTATTATGCTGAGTGAAATAAGTCAGAGGGAGAGAGATAGACACAGAATAGTCTCACTCATCTATGGGTTTTAAGAAAAATGAAAGACATTCTTGCAATAATTTTCAGAAACAAAAGAGAGGAGCTTCCTTCCAGCCCACTTCATGAAGCTCACCACAAACAGTGATGAGTGTAGTTAGAGAAATAACTACATTGAGAACTATCCTAACAATGTGAATGAATGAGGGAAGTAGAAAGCCAAGTGGGGGTGGGGTGGGGAGGGAGATTTGGGACATTGGTGATAGGAATGTTGCATTGGTGAAGGGGGGTGTTCTTTACATGACTGAAACCCAACCACAATCATGTTTGTATTTCAAGGTACTTAAATAAAGATATTAATTTAAAAAAAAAAAGAAAGAAAAAGAAGAAATCATCCATTGATCTTACAAAAAAAGAAAGAAATTAAGTTGGGTTGTTTGCATGGAGGCAATTGTGAGATATAGATATGAGAGGGCAAGGACTTGACAGGGTAAGAAGCCCACTCCTGGGTGCACCTGTGTTTTCAGCGAGAAGACTGGTATACCCATGTGGAATGTGGGTGTGGCTTTGCAACTTTTTCTCTGGAAATATGGCAGATGTGCATGGAGGTTTCTGGGTTTTCTGTTTTTAGGAGAAGGTAGTAGAGAGGACCCTGGCCACCCAAGACTATCCCACAGGCATCAGCCCACAGACTGAGTCCACCTGAAAAGATTCCGTTGTGCATCATTTTTGTGTGCAGTTGCGAAACTGGGCCAGATCTCTGTCAGTGGGTTCCAGTATAGTTGCAGGCTGCTGTGCCTTCACTTCAGGCAGGAAGGGGAATCTACCCCCCCCCATTTTGAGAAGTCAGTCCTAGAGATCTCAGCGTGGACCAGACTACCTGGATCACGTAGTTTAATTCAGCTGCATCATGTTCTTTTTGAGATTAGTTGTGGAACTGGGTCCTTTCTCTGCCCACAAGATGGTGCTTGTCAAATAGTGTTTAAAAGAATAACATGACCTACAAGAATGAACAAGAGAAAAACCAAAATGGTTTTTTTTTTTTTTTTTGGTGGTGGTGGTGATGGTGTTTTGGGGGCCATTGTGTTTTGTTTTGTTTAGTGTTTTTTTTGTTTTGGGGTCACACCCGGGGTTGCTCAGGGTTACTTCTGGCTCTGCACTAAGAAATTACTCATGGCACGCTCGAACCATATGGGATGCCAGGAATCAAACCCAGGTCAGTCTCGGGTAGGCCAAGTGCAAGGCAAATGCTATCACTCCAGCCCCAAGAAACATAATTTTCAATAGACCAGATTTCCTCCTAATATCTGATGCTCAGGGCTTACTCCTTGCTCTGTGACCATGGATCACTCCTGGCATGACTCAGGGATCCATATGGGGGTCAAGGTCAGGGTCAGTCATGGTCAAGGCAAAAGACCTACCCACTGTACTATTTCTCCAGCCCTCTCTATCTTTTGTGTTCCAATACACAATGTATTGGAAGGAAACCGAAATTGTGTACATATGAATTTCTAGAGTTAACTGTAAACATAAGACCCAAATAACAATAATTAAATTTTAAAATGTGTCTGTTGGAGTCAGAGTAATAGTACAGCAAGTAGGATCCTTGTCTTGCAGGCAGATGACCTGGGTTAGAAGCCTAGCACCTTATATAACCCTCCGTGCTAGGAGGGTTTATTATTATTTATTTTTATCGCATCCCTGAATGGAATACTAGGTGTAAGTCCTGTACACGGATAGGTGTAGCCTCCCAAAGTTAATGTGTCTGTTAGAAAGAAAGCTAAGAGATGGAAGAGAACCAGGGTGAATTTGCTTGTGGGATTAGAGTTGAAAACTGGAATCCTAAAACTTTTTTACAGAAAGCTTTGTAAAATTGTATTCAGGCACAAAGCTGTACATCGATAAATTGAATTTATCAATGTGCCTGAATAAAAAGTGTTTTATTTAAAGTTATTTTATCACAACTTACAAAGTTATTCATACAAACCTACGAAGTTATTCAGAGCTGGGTTTTGGACAAACAATGTTCCAGCCCCAATCCCACCACCAGTGTCAAGTTCCCTCCACCAGTGTTCTCAGGTTCCTTTTCCTATGTCCTCAATCTTACCTGCCATCTTGGCAGGCATCTTTTTTAAGTTCAGCTATTAAAGTTGGGATCTCATGAGTTCAGTGTTGTTGACTCTATGCTTTGGATATTTAGCTTTCTCACTCCTTAATACTGCCAACAAATCTGAGTCCCCTTGATCCCTTGCCCCCATTGCTTCTCATCTGTCTCTTCTTCCCGTCACCCTCCATTCAATTTTTTTCCTATTTTCCCCTATGCATTGGAGCCAAGGGTGGTGATCCAGGCATTCCCCTCTTTAGACCACTGCATCGTCTCATCCAGTTATTCAAAATACCACATATGAATAATATCATTCGTCTTCTTCAGGCTTAGTTCATTTAATATAATATTTCATATTGCTTGTTATAACATGAAGTCAAATAGAATTATTAAATCTAAGATCAACACAGACCAATTTGAAATGATTTTTATATCTTTCCATGATATTACTAAAGTTGATGCCTAAGGATTTACTCAGCCGTGGTTGGTACTAGTTGAGCCTTCTGTGTTACTGCTTAGGCTCACTGAGCTTGGTAGATTATTATGAAGTAATTTCCAACATATTTCTTGTGATACTACTGGGCTAACACTACCATCAGACCAGAATTTATGAAATTTAATGGCTTGGGAGTTTGATAAGGTTAAATGGCAGAGATAGGTCACTTACGTCAGATGGTGTAGCAAGGTGTGGTGTTGGGCTGCTATAGTTCATGCAAAAAGGGAAATATACACTTCTCTCTCCTTCTTTCTGAGAATACCACAAAAGTATCAGCCAAGATCAGACTACCTGAGAAGTATTGATGATCATTATTTTCTTATAAAGCCTGGTGGAGGAGACAGGCCGTATTTTGACAGGAAGAATCAATAATAATGTTAAGCTGTGTGCAGAACACAGAGTCAATTCTTCCTCTAAGTGTACAAAGCTATCAATGCTTCCTCTAAAATGAACTGCTTCATGCTATTTACATAAACAAATTGTTTAAATTTTCAAAGGGTGAGACCAAGAAAAACACATACAAATACCAATATGCTTATGTATTGGATTTCTACTGCTCTGTAACACATTATCACAAACTTAAAGACTGAGAATATCATTTTTTATCTTAAAGTTCTACAAATCAGTGAGTTTCTTTAATCCACATGTTATAAGATTAAACTAAAGACACCAGCTGGCTGGGATCCTCGAAGTTCCTAGGATGAGGACATCTTATCCCTAAGAGCACTGTAGGAAAGGGGATTGCAGTGAGCCCATATGTAGTGTTCCAGTTGCCCTGAACAGCAAGAAACATACAAATTAAGCCCCATTTCAGAATTGACACATGAAGACTCACGACAATGCATACTTGTAGCCAAAAAGGTGTGAAGAACTCTAATACTGTCTTGTACTAGTAAGAAATAAAGTTGTCCTTGTCAGTCTCATCTCCTAAACTCATGATGCTGTGAAAATACATTGTGTTAGATTTGAGAGCTTTGTGGACCATACCCAGCCATGCTGAGGGGCTTCCTCCTGACTCTACACTCAAGAATTACTTCTGGAAGTGCCTGAAGGCAGGATTAAACTTGGGCTGTGTGCAAGCCAGGCAAGCCCCATCTATCTCTCTCTCCGGGTCCCAAGAAAACAAATTTTCAAAGAAATCATTGTTATTTTTTCTTACAGAACATTTTAAACTCATTTTTAAAGCAAGGAAAAGGTAAGAAGGAAAACATTTTGGAGAATGAGTGTAGACAGTACCCAAAATTGAATCCATGGCTTCACACATGCAAAGCAAGTTGCTCTAGTTGACCAACATCCCCAGACTCAGGAAGAAAACCTTTAACTAAATACAATAGAAATGATGGTTAACCTATGACAACAGTTCCCGTCATTGATAAACTGTACAATTAAAAATCTCTTTCCTTGAAAACATTCATTTTTAAGATAATAAGGATAAAGTTCTGAGATGAGATAGAAATGCAATTTTGCATCAAGAAAAAAAATGAATCAAGAATCAAAGGCTATTCATCTTCTTACTGCATATTAGGCATGCTTCATATCGACTCAGCAACTGCAAGCACAAACTTCATCTGATCCCAAAGGGAGCCAAAGGTTAAAAGATCCAACTACAAGAAGTGGCCCAGTGTAATACCTTTCATATATAGATTCATTCTCTTTATCTCTCTTTCTCACTCTCTCTCTATATACATATAATATATAGATATATAGATATAATTCCCTCTCTAAAAACAAACCTTTCACTCAATTGCCTTCCAAGTCCTGTTTCAAATTTTGGACTCTGTTTTGTATAACCTCAAAGTGGTTTTATACACTTTCACAGGAAAAAGACCCTGCCTTCTGCAGTTTCTTTCTAAGACAAGAGACTTAGACCACATCCTCAATGACCTATTATGGGATGCAGGACCACAGTCCTTCCTGGCCCAGAGCCTTTGCCACGATAAAGGAGATGGCACTTAGGAGGTCTTACTCTTTACTCTAGTCAGTCTTAATGACAAAATTCATATAATCCAGGGAGAAATGGCAAAGGACACAAGTTCCCCTTTACTCTCAGCAGTCTTAGCTAAATGCCCTGGGCACTTTTCATCTGCTCCAACAGTAAGCTCTCAATTTCCTAGGCAACTGACTCAAAATTAGATTTTAAAATTCTAACGTCCAGAAAATCAATATCCTCACCTTCAAAAGATACATATGAAAATTCAGAGCTTTCATTTGAAAAAGTATTTAATTTTTGTAAAGAAGCAAGGAAGGAGTGCCTCAACTTATTTCATACTTGGTGTAATGCTGATTCTCCTGTGGAAACTGTTTTGACTCCTTTGGAATATTATAATGCTATAAAATAACATTTTCTTTAGATTTTTTTTAGAAGAGCTTTAAAATAACACATAGTTTTTAAACAATCTAACCAAATTGCTTTTAATCCAAGGGAGTATATGGAGAATTGACACCTAAGTGTGAGAAAGCCACAGAGATCCAAAGGAATGATATAAATTATTTCCTGCAAAGTTCCAAGATATAATTTACACAATGGCTATAGAGAAACCCCGCACTATGATCACAGTTTTTTGTGCTTTTCCCAATGCCCTGTAGATAGATCTCAGGCAATATGCACAGGACTTCATTTCAATTTGCTCCTTAGTTGGAATCACAGAAGCCTTGAGAGCTCAAATAAAACACCATAACTGAGCGAACTTAAAGAATGAGTAAAATGAGGGCCTGGATCACTGACATATATGGGGGGAGGGGGGGCATGATCAGAAGTGGCTACTTCTTTCTTTTTTCTAATAAACCATGTCATTTTATTTTATTTTTTTAATATTTTTTCTTTATTTAAACATCTTGATTACAAATATGATTGTGATTAGGTTTCAGTCATGTAGAGACCCCCCCTTCACCAGTGCAAAATTCCCACCACCAATGTCCCAAATCTTCCTCCATCCCACCCCACCCCCACCTGTACTCCAGACAGGCTTTCCAGTTCCCTCATTCATTCACATGATTATGTAGTTCTCTGTGTAGTTATTTCTACAACTGCACTCACCACTCACTCTTTGTGGTGAGCTTCATGAAGTGAGCTGGAAGTTCCAGCCCTCCTCTCATTGTCTCTGAGAATTGTTGCAAAAATGACTTTTATTTTTCTTAAAACCCATAGATGAGTGAGACTATTCTGCACCACTCACTCTTTGTGGTGAGTTTCATGAAGTGAGCTGGAAGTTCCAGCCCTCCTCTCATTGTCTCTGAGGATTGTTGCAAAAATGACTTTTATTTTTCTTAAAACCCATAGATGAGTGAGACTATTCTGCATCTCTCTCTCTCTCTCTGACTTATTTCACTCAGCATGATAGATTCCATGTACATACATGTATAGGAAAATGTCATGATTTCATCTCTCGTGACAGCTGCATAATATTCCATTGTGTATATGTACCACAGTTTCTTTAGCCATTCGTCTGTTGAAGGGCATCTTGGTTGTTTCCAGAGCCTGGCTATTGTGAATAGTGCTGCAATAAATATAAGTGTGAGGAAGGGGATTTTGTGTTGTATTCTTGTGTTCTTAGGGTATATCCCTAGTAGTGGAATGTGGCCAACCCAGGACAGACTCAGGTTTGATTCCCTGCATCCCACATGGGCCTACTAGGAGTGATTTTTGAACACAAAGCCAGGTGCACTGCCAGGTGTGGCCCCAAATCCTAAATAAATAAAATAAATAAATAAATAAATAAATGAATAATTTTAAAAACAAAGTATTTTTATTTGCAGCATGATTATACAATATTAATATCAATGATTTAGGCTTACAATATTATTGTGCCACACCTACCCCTAGAGCGCCAATATCTCTTCACCAGTGTCTCTGGGTCCCTTCTCTTCCCCCTCTGGTCTGTAATTCCCTGTCTCACCGACCTTAGCAAAGCAAACTCTGTTCTATAGGCAGAATATTAGTTTGTTTTTCATGAAAGAAGAGGTCATCTGGTACTTATTGATCTTCTGGCTTGCTCTGCTTAGGATAATGCCTTCCACTTCTACCAAAGTTTCAACAAATTCAAGATTTTACTGCTCTAATACAACAGTAGCAGTCAACTGTATACATATACATCATACTTTCTTCATCTACCTCTCACTGAACATCCTGCTTTATAATGTTATAGTATATCCTGCTTTATAGTGTTGCAGTGAACACTGATGTGCATATACCTTTCTGAATTTATGTTTTTATATTCTTGAAACAGATGCCAAGAAGTAGAATTGCTAGATTAAGTGAAAGCTCTATTTCTAAGTTTTTGAGATAGAAAGGCTAAACCAGGTACTATTTCCGCCATCATAGAAGGAGGATTCCTTTCTTACCACATCCACACCAGCACTAGCAATTTCTGGGCCTTTGAAGTAGGCATTCTCACAGATGTGAGATGTCTGCTTGTCATTTTGATTTGTATTTCCCTGATAATCAGTGATGATGAGCACTTTTTCATATTCCTAATAGCACATCTCTGAGGACAAAGCTGTTGAACCCTGTGAAGAGCACATTCAAAAGCTGAGAGCCACATATTGTTAAATCTATGGAACCCATACTACCTTCTTGAATTGCTCTTTTCTTATGATTTTAAAGATACCACTCTCTCAGGCAGTAGCAATAGCACAGCAGATAGAACATTTGCCTTGGATGCACTGACCCAGGTTTGATCCCTGCCATACCATATGGTCCACTGAGCCTGCCAGGAGTGATTTCTGAGCGCAGAGCCAGGAGTAACCTCTGAGCACCACCATATGTGGCCCCAAAACAAACAAACAAACAAAAAACAAAAAAGATAACCACTCTCTGGACTTTCTTCCAACCTCACTGATCTGGCCACACTAATTATAGTCCCTTTGCTGGGTGCTTATTATCTCTTTAACTAGGAAAGGTTAGATTGCATTTCTACAAGTATCATGGTTTCAAATGTCACCTGTATAGTACTGACAACTTCCAAGTGTGCAGCCAAATGAAAACTATGCTGTGATTCCAATTGCTTACGCTGTCCTGTGAATTCAACCATGTATTTGACATATCTGCTTTGATGTCTATTAGATCCTTAAAGGGAACTGATAATTCCACTCTGCACCAGAAACCTGTTACCCGGAAGACTTCCCCATCTCAGACAATGATGTAATACTCTTCCCTTAGATGTCGTTAAAACTTATTTACAATCTAAATAATGTATCCATTGATAAATTCTATTGGTCCCATGTTCAAAATAGAAACCAAATCTGACAATTACTCACCATTCCCATTCCCAGATCCTGGCTCACCTATCTTCTTTCTTTTGTTTTTATCATGTAGGTAATAACTGGAATTATGATAGTGTTGAAGTTTAAAGTATTGATCTACAAAATTATTTATCATACACCACTATCTATGCTCCTGGTCCCTATAGTACTTGTGATCTGATCTTTCTTCACACCAATCCCTATGCTGTTTGTTGATTGACATGGCTTGGGTACAAACTGCTACCTTGATTTACCACCCCCAATATGTGCTAAACTCTCCATTTAATTATGCATGCCCCCAGATCACTTCCAGTCTACCACACTGTTCCCTACAGGCTGCTGTTAAGGTCACTGGTTTCCTAACCAACTCTTGTGGTATCCTGTGTCTAGACCTGCAGCTAAAGGAATTCTTTCAAACATAAGTCAACCAAACCACTTATCATTTGCTCACCATCTCCCAGTCATTTCCTTTCTTGCTCATAGTAAAACCCAGGTTTGGGGATGAGGCAGCATGAGGAACCTTATGGAAAGACCTAATGGGAGCCACCAGGCCTTTGAGACACAAGTGCGGGACAACCTAAGAGAAAGCTGCTACAAACAGAAAAAAAGACTTCAGAAGCTAGGGTAGAATGTGTGCAATGCTGATGCTGATGGCACCCTGGGAAATCTAGGACAACTAATTAACTGGATGATCCAGCTAATATTTTCAGGTAGACTGCTGAAAGTGGCAAAAACCTCATTTTTTTCCTGTCTCTTTAATAAAATGGAGGAGGAGACAGGATAAGATATCTTTTTTGGGGGGGGGATACTGTTAAATATAAAGTAGTCAAAACTTTCTGGATGTGAAGATCAAACTTTCTCATACCTAGACTTATAGTGTGCTACAATTGCTGAAGCAATAGTACCGTAGGTAAGAGTTTGCCTTGCACATGGCTGGCCTAGGATTAGTTTTCAGCACCTTATATGGTTCCCTGAATCTTATAGGAGTTAACCCTAAGTACAGAACCAGATTAAGTCCTGAACACCACTAGGCATGGCCTTAAAAGCAAAAACAAACAAATAAACAATAAATAGTTTTGGCAAAGAACTGAGTCAGAGAGTAGTTAGAAAATAAATATAATTAGAAAAATCCAAACCAAGACAACAATAAGATATATCATCTTACACCAGTGAGGATGGTACATATCAAAAATACTGGGCAAAACTTTGTTGGCGGGGATGTGGTAAAAAAAGAACTTTCATCCACTGTTGGTAGGAAAGCTGCTTGGTCTAACTCCTATGGAAAACAGTATGGAAGGTTCTCATTAAACTCAAAATTGAGCTGCCATACAGTCTAGCAAGCCCTCTTTTGAGTATCTATCCCTGGGACAGAAAAACATTCACCCAAAATGATGTTTGCACCCTGCTATTCATTGCAGCACTCAGTACAATACTAAAACTTGGAATCAATCTAGCTGTGCAACAACAGATAAGTAGATTATGAATATGTGGTACACATATGCAATGGAATACTACATAGTTGTAAGAAATTATGCAATTTTCAGCAACATCGATGGAACTGGACGATATTATGTTAAATGAAGTAACGAAGAAGAAGGAGGAGGAGGAGGAGGAGAAGAAGAAGAAGAAGAAGAAGAAGGAGGAGGAGGAGGAGGAGGAGGAAGAGGAGGAGGAGGAGGAGGATAAATACAGAATATCACTTATAAGTAGTATTTAGAATAACTGCATGAAGAAACAAAATGGTCTAAATGTTAGCTGTCTCAAACACAGCTGGCTTCAGAATATCGCAAGGAAAAGGAAAAAACTGAGTGGAAGAGGAAAAATGCAAATCTGAAAGAATGGGGGCCAAGTGGTCTCAAGTGTTAAAAAAAAAAAAAAAAGGCAGAACTAAATATCCAAGCCAAGGGCAATGACATTGGGATCAAGAGAACCAAAGTTTGACAATCTAAACTTAAAATGGCCCTGTTATATTGGCAAGCTGGGAGGAAGGGGGAGTGGGATGCATTGGTGAACATTGGTGGTGGGAGGTCGACACTGGTGGTGGAACTGGCCCTGATTCAATGTATGTCTAAAACCCAGCTACGAAGGACTTTATAAATAAAAATGATCTCAATAAAATTAAAATTAAAGGGCCGGAGTGATGGTGCAGCAATAGAGCATTTGCCTTGCAAGCAGCTGACCTAGGACGAACCTCGATTCAATCTCCCAGCGTCCTTTATGATTCCCCAACCCAGGAGCGATTTTTGAACACAGCCAGAAGTAACCCCTGAGCATCACCTGGTGTGGCCCAAAAACCAAACCCCCCAAAAAAATGTTTTAATTAAATTTTAAAAAAGAATATGAATGTAACTATAATCTCTATCAAATCCTCAAAAATAGATGACTACAATCCTTTTAAGCTAAAAAATTAGTAACAAGTTTTTTTGGGGGGTGGTCGGAGGCCACATCTAGAGATTAGCAGGAGTTTATGGCTGATTGTGATCTTGATGGTCTTCTGCTAAATACTCAAAGGACCAAACAACTGTAGTGGAGGTGGGGCTGTGGAGGCTGTTTTAGGGGGTTAGAATTCAAGTCTGTCTCTCCAACGCCTGAACCAGCCCTCCAACCAAGGTCCAATAAGAATTTTAAAGGCACTATTTTATTTTCTAACAGTCCTTCAGGAAATCTAATATGGAAAAAAGCTTATTTCAGAGCAATCTGGGATTTTGCCTTTGTATTTTACTAAAGAGTGGACTATAAACTGACTCACATGAAATCCACAAAACGTTTTAAAATTGTAGAGGCTTTTGAATTTTAGCAGACAAAAAGAAGGCTGAGATCACTACTCTGATACAAACACCACTTTCTATGAGAATGAAAGGAAAACTTTGAGAACAGAACCAAAAACTCAGAGGGCAGTCAGCTGTCAAAGGAAACAGCGCCATGGTAGCAGACCGAACCTCTAATCTAAGAAAGGCAAGGAATGGCCTGGCAAGACTTTGGAATTGGTAGACCAGTGAGTGGTGAGGTGACTACCATGTTCTTCTGTTCTAAACTAATAGTCTATCTTAATCATCCTCTCCTGGGTGTATCCCCATCACTGTGTTGAATAGGGGACAGGGATTTATCTGCCTTGCCCCCATGATTCACAGGGTCTTCAAGTCAAAGGAAACATACTCAAGGTGTTGAAACTAAAGAACCTAGAATTTGATCTCTTAAGAATCCAGACATACAGTCTGTGTTTAATGTCATACTAAGTGAGCTTTGGGAAGACTTTGGAGGACTTTTTTACATGTATGAAAATATAATTTGAGGAAAAATATACAGACTCATTTTAAAACACTTCTACAAATAAAAATATGCCTTCCATCAAGTGTGAACTGACTTTCATTTCATTTCAAAACAATAGAATATTGAAGGACTAGGCCCGGAGAGATAGCACAGCGGCGTTTGCCTTGCAAGCAGCTGATCCAGGACCAAAGGTGGTTGGTTTGAATCCCGGTGTCCCATATGGTCCCCCATGCCTGCCAGGAGCTATTTCTGAGCAGACAGCCAGGAGTAACCCCTGAGCACCGCCGGGTGTGGCCCAAAAACCAAAAAAAAAAAAAAAAAAAAAAAGAATATTGAAGGAGTAAAATTGACTTATGAGTCGTATCATAAAATGATAGTTTTTGCTCTTCACTCTTGATTTTCCTCTAGATACTGTTCCCTGGGTATGGAATCTTTCCAATCTCCTGTGAGAAAGTCAACCAGTAACATGAAAACTCACATATCTATCTATGTTCCAGCTCTAGTCTCAACCTGTGCCAATTCTGGTGATTCTAGTTTTGAGCCTCCACAGCAAATACTCAGTGATACACAGATGAACTATCTCTGCCAAGTAGTCTAGGTCAGACTCATAAATAAAACTTATGTTACCCTAATTTAAGGTCACTAAACTGAAGTAATTCATTATGCAGAAATGAATAAAAGGAATGCTTCTTCCTTCATCAATAACTCTTTGATTTTCACTTATTGGACCATGTTATTTGGCACTCTCTTATTATTATTATATATTATTATATTATTGGTATGTTCTTGGGCCACTGTTGCAATGCTCAGTGCTTGGAGGGACCATATAAAGTGCCAGAGATTGATACTTTCAAGACAAGTATCCTACCTACTATACTATTTTTCTTTCTATCACTCATTTGGAATTTTTAATGGGTCCTACTATATTTGTGCCATTGGAGAAGCTGAAAATATGTCATTATACAGTCGACATCAAATACAGGTATAAATAAGTCAAGGCACAGACTAGAAATCTCCTTATAAGCTAATACTATTGAAATATTAGTTCTCTTTGCTTAAGAGTAGCAAGGCACTAAACTCTCCCTCAATTTAACTATGTCTTTCCATTTCAACCACAAATAAGTTGACTGTCTGTTCTGTGATTCTTCCTGAATTCCAAATAGATTTTTTTCAAAATAAAAGCATGAGTTGGGTTTATTACAGTTGTTTTGATTGTTAGTAAAACCATACAGGATTTAAGAATCAACTATTACAACTCCTTGGAGCCCACAGATTGTCCATCAACTGTCAGTCTTTATTTGGTCACCTTACAGACACATCTAGTAGTATGTTCCTACAACATATCTGAATTTCTTGCAAAAACAAAAATAATCAAGATCTTAGGTCTGACAGATTCTATGATCTCTGTGAATTCTATGAAAGAACTCTATTGTGTGCTCCCTAAGAAGGTTCCGTTTTCCTTTAAGAAGTCTTATGCACATCTTGTCTCAGTGAAATTGTCATGAAGGAAAGCATCCCTGTTTGGATTATGGGATAATTTCCTCGTGAAATAATGATTTAAATAGAACATGTTCTGAAACTAGAACAGATACAGATAAGAGTGATTGTGGTAAAATTTGTTCTAATAACTGAATGAAAACATAACTAACGAATGAGGTATTTTGTCAAAAAGCAGCCAAGGCTGCCAAAGGTTGCCAAGTAAGTAGGACCTGAATGTCTACACCTTTTACCACTACAAAGTTGTGCCAAAATCGAGAGTATCCTAATGACAGACATCATTGGCACAGCTGTACATGACGGTCCTCCCTCTTGTGCCTCAAGCCTGTCTTTCTCCCAAAGAACCTTATCTAGTCTATTGGCTTACAATTGTAGTAAGACTATCCTTTTAGAAGCCCCAAGGACTTACCCAGCATTCCCATCTGCATGTCCACTACACCTCTTAAGCTTCACCTATTCAAAACAGAACCAGTGACTGGCCATTTCCCAATATGGTTCCTCAATTAGACAAACTCTTGGCTTGAAACTTCTAAGTGATCCTCAAGTATATAGACTTTCAGAGCCCTGTGTACTGTACTTCACCCCACACCCACCGTGTACCTTTTCTGACTATTATCTGGCATCACTGGACTTTCAAACACCAGTAGAACACTTACTGTTCCTGTCTTGAAACCACTGCTCCTTCCACCTGCTACATCTACATATTTCACCACTTGACTTTGCTTAACTAGCATCTCCAAAAAGCTTCCCTCCCACACACAAAAGCAACCTCATCATCAATCTAGTGCATCACTACCTGGTACTTGATTGAACATGTACATTTTGAGGCTGTGGACCTTGACCCATTCCAGTCTGCTCCCTGAGGCACTGGTCACACAAGAAACATCTTCTGAATGGGGGTAAGAAAAAGCAAGCATTTGTTTTTCCTCATGGTCCCAGGTCAAGAGTGATACTAAGCATATATAACACTTAAGAATATTTTTGTTTGTTTGAGGGCCAAACCTGCTGTTACTCAGGTGTTACTCCTGGCTCTGCACTCAGAAATTACTCCTGGCAGGCATAGGGGACCATATGGAATGCCAGGAATAGACCCAAAATTGGGTCAGCCAGTGTAAACTCCCTACCTGCTGTGCTATCTCTTTGGCCTCAACCCTGAAGAATTTTAAGTAGTACATATCAAAAAAAATTCTCGGGGCCAGAGCGGTGGCACAAGCGTTGGGACGTCTATTTACACACACTAGCCTAGGACAGACAGCAGTTCGATCCCCCAGTATCCCATATGGTCCCCCAGGCCAGGAGCAATTTCTGAGCACATAGCCAGCAGTAACCACCAAGCATCACCGGGTATGCTCCTCCGCAAAAAAAAAAAAAAAAAAGAAATTCTCTCTAAAATATCCTGTAAACCAAAAACAAACAAACAAAAAATATGTATATTTGGGTTTTAACCAACATAGGTGAATCATCAGTTGTAAGAGGGTCTGTTTTATTAATTCATAAAGTAATAACCAAAATTCACAGTTCGAAAGGGAAGCTGAGTAACTTCCACCTTCTACCTTCCCCTATCAAAAAGTACATGCCCAACTCTAAAATAATTTTGGAGCTTCTCTCACTGTAAAAGGTCATTTAAATGATAGAAAACCTGGGTACCTGAACTTATTTCATAAAATGCAAGACAAAATTAGAAAGGTAATAATGCATAAAATCTACCACTATCAGCAAGCTACTGCACAGTCCTACAAATTTCTTTTTTAGATTCACAGAGAAAATCCTCTTAATATTTAGATTAAGGTCAAAACAAGGGCAATTTATCAGAGGTTTGTATCAAAACTCAAGATTTAAAAAGAAACTAGTTTCCTATAATAAAAAATTGTCTAGAATCATTAACTTTATTCTAAAGTCGCTTTCCTACTAGCCAATCAGAACTGTGTAAAGTCCAGGGTTCTGTTCACAGAAAGAAGAACAAAAAAATTCATCCTAAGGAAATCAATAATGTTCCTTTCCTTTAATTATACAACTAAAGCATTGTAGACCAGAGCAAAAGATCATAGAAAACCCATTTTATGAAAAAGAGGAATACTAGCTGTAAAGCGTTTGCTTTCCACACTGCTGGCCAGGACGAGCACAGGTTGGATAACTGGCATCCCATGTAATCCCCTGAGCCAGGAGGAATTTCTGAACACAGAGCCAGGAGTAAGTCCTGAGTGATGCCAGCTGTGTCCCAAAACCAAAAAAAGAAAGGAAAAAAAAGAAAAGAGGAATACTTAGCATAGCTGCCTGCATACTATATTGTACATGTAAATATATAATCCTGTACACATATAGAATTATATGGTGGAAGTTTTGACTGCTCTTGATAGGGCGATTGTGTTGTTTATTGTTTGTTTCATGCAACACAGGATTTTGTTTTGCTTTGTGGCTATTGTCTGTGGGCCACACAGACAATATCATTATTTGGGGCTACTCCAGACTCCATGTACTACAGGGAATCCAGTCAGGATCATGCACTCAGCCCTTTGAGCTGTCTCTCTGGCCCCACATAGTTTTTATTTAAAAGTGTGGCAACTTGGTCATTTTCAACTCTTTCTTATTTTTTATTGCTTTTTGTTTGTTTGGGGGCCTCACCCAGTGATATTGAGGTTACTCCTGGCATTGTACTCAGGAATCACTCCTGATGGTGGCTTGAGCATATGGGATGCTGGGGATCAAACATTGGTCAGCTGCTTACAAATCAAGTGACCTACCTGCTGTACTATTATTCTGGACCCCAACTGTTGCTTCTTCTAATCTCTCTCTTTTTCTCCCTCTTTTTCTTCTCTCTCTCATACTCAATTAAAAGAGAAACTTTCTGAAGCTAAAGCATTAATAATATGGTAGGACACTTGCCTTGCACGCAGTAGACCCAGGTTTGATTTCCAGAAGCCTATCTAGTCCCTCAGGACTGACAGGAATATGCCCTGTGCACAGCTGTGTGCCCACCATACCCCCAAAAGAAAAACTTTTCCCTTTGGGGGGGGGTCTTTCTAGAGGATGTTCAAAAGGAGTGGGGTTCTCTTGGAGAAACTTGATGGTGGTTCAAAGTGAAGACACAGATTTCAGTGCTACTTGGGTCCCAGGGATTACTCCAGGCTACTCTGGTGGGATATGTGGGGCCCAATGGCAGGGTACTATGGTGCTTGCTGAGTCCTGTGGTGTCAGGAGTCTGACCGAGTTGCACACAGAACATGTGTCCTAACTTGTTCCTGGCTCTATATGGAGAACTTTCTGTGCAATTGGATTCAGACTCTCACCTCTCAGACCCTGGAAATAATCTAGGGTGGTATGGGATCAAGTACTTGATGAAACAAAACGGATGGCAGATGCATTGGTGCCTAATGGGATCCATCACCAGGGAGGAAAGAACGCTAAGGATTCTGAAAGGACTAAGTTCAAGGCAAAGCACAGAGAAGATTCCAGACTTACACACACACACACACACACACACACACACACACACACACACACACACACACACAGAGGAAACTGAAGAATAACCTAGCAAGCTCTACCTCTACTCAGGTGCTTTGTTTGCTTCCCTTTCTCAGTAGTTTGAGGGTTCCTTCAAGTAGATCAGCTCCAAAATTCTCAGCTCTCATCACCTATGCTCAGGCAAGGCCAAACTCATGCTCAATTATAAATAAATAGAGCATTTTATTTTTAATATTTCTTAGTGAGGTTAGATCAATGAAACAGCAGGTAAGGCATTTTGACTTCCATGTTTCCAAATTCAATCTCCAGCATCCCACACGGTCCCTTATGCCCAGCAGGTATATTTCCTGAGTACAGAACCTGGAATAAGCCCTGCCAGGTGTGGCCCCAAAACAAACAAATAAATGCTTATTCTTATAAATACATCAAATTTTTTAAGACTCACAACCTTAAAGCTACTAAATGCAGTCTTCACATACCACCATACTCTACACTGGGTCTCACTAAAGAAGATCACTTAGCACTGAGCAGATGCCCATATATAAACACATCTGTGATTCCCCCACACCTTCAACCACAGAACACTGACTCAATCATCTCAGTTTCACACTAACACAATAAATACAAAGAATAGCAAGAACAGGTGATGGCAAAGTGGCACAAAGGTAACGTGGAGGTGCAATGCAGGCAGGGTCTCATCTCCATACTGGGCCAGAAAGTTCTTCCACTCTCTCACATTACAGGTCACTTAGTGGACAGCAACGGTATTGAGTGGTGAATAGTGGTGAACACACTGCTCCAAACTCCTTCCGATCTAGTGAGGGCTAGTACTTAATAGGGAGACATAATGCAGTCTTTGCCATTGACAGGAACCAGCCTCTGGCACTGCTGAACAGCAAGGAGCAGACGATATCAGAGATATCTGGACAGGGTGCTCAGAAGAGCAGCCTTTATCCAGATGGAAACTAGAAGAGAAGAGAAAGTGACTGGCCTTCTAGCAGGACAGAAGAGTCACTGTGTCAGGAGCAGCACGTTACGTGGTGCCTCTGCGCTGTCTGCGATGTGGATTTAGCTGGAAGATGAGCAATGAGGACTGAAGAAAACTGAGCGACAACAGTCTCGGAGCAACCAAAGATCATGTATCATGAAGAACAGACTTGTCACGTCACGTCAAGGAATTTAGGAGCTACTGAATGTTGACACAGAGCGATATTTTTAAAGTTGCTTTTCTGAAAGAACTACAACTTCAGTGAGAGAAATGTAGTGGGAAGAAGATGAGAGCAAAATAGCTCAGAAACTGCTGCAATAAGCATCTGTGCTGGCATCGAAGCTGGATTCGGAGAAGAGACAGATGGCGGAGGTGTGCAAAGGTGAGCCTAAGATCTGCTTTTATCAGCTGTCCCAGTATAGCTATTAGCAACGGGCCTTTTCACAATCAGAACTGGCCTGGCCGGGCTGGTGAACTACACGGGCATTCACTAGTAAGTACAGCTCATAGTTCTTGGTGATGGAACCAGAGAAGGCAGAGGTATGGAGGCGGTTCATTCATAACGTATTCAAATACATCCGCAAGCATTTCAGAATACCTGCAAACTACATGGAATTTCCCTAGCGGTACAAAGGCAATGTACAGTTTGCGGGGCACACCCACTGGCACCCAGAGGCTATTCCAAAGTCTGTTCTCAGGGGTAACCTTAGTCAGTGCTGGAGGGATCATACGTTAAAAGTAAGCTAGGATTAGAACAGTTTCCCCGCACGTAAGGCAAGCAGCTTACCCACTATACTATCTCTCTGGCCCACAAAGCATAGTTGTAAAGAACTTAATTCTCAGCTCCCCAACCTCCGCACATATTTGTCCTCCACAGTATAGCAAAACAACGAGGAGGCTGATAAGCCACATGCATCCTCCTTCTCCAGTTTATAGTCCTCATAACTTAACATGTAAATATGTCTCACCCACCTCAATGGCACATTGACCCAGAACCTCGGCAATTCCAGGAGCAAAGGCAGCAGTGCTATGCTAGCAAAGTACCTTTAATAAATGATGCCTTTCTCTACTTAATTCATATTCCTGGCAAGGCCTACTAGGCTAGGAGCAGAAACATGGAATTTTGGACCATCATTAAGCTGTTTGAAACTCAGGTATCTTTGACTGTAAGGCAGAAGAGGAAATAACGATTCCTGTGTGATGATCTCTCAATATCCATCCTCCAATTATAAACTATACTTGGCTCATGGAACAATTTTAGGAACAATAACAACAAACCAAGCCTCTGGCAATCCTATCTCTATGAAAACACTGTGCCTCAACTATCTATCTCAGAAATAAAATTCCAAGTGAAATGCTCTTCACAGAACACGTGTTAACACTTTTATTTAAATTGACAAATGACACAGAGCAAGCTGTTTTGGCTGAGTGATTTTATGATGACTGACTCGGGAAAGAGTAATAAATTGAACACTTTCCATCAACTGAATAAATCCAAAGCTCCAAGATTCTGATGAAAACATAAAGTACATAATTAGATGAAAGCATTTTATTAAAAATAACTCGTTTTGAAAATGTATGTTAAAATTAAGTTTTAATTCTATTTCTTTCTAACTATAAAGGATTAAATCAGGTTCTACTAAGTTAAAAAGCATCGCTAATACATTAACAAGGAGAGCATTTTTCTTAATATAATATTTACTTTAATCATAGTGGCTTACATATCATTGACGATAATATTTTTGGTACATATAACATAAAAACAGGGGAGTTCCCATCACCGAATTGTCCTCCCTCCACCTCTGCTCCCATCTACCTCCCATATCCTCCTCCCTCACCCCCAGGGCTGCTAGAAGAAGTGCCTAGCTTACTACTTAGAGGTCCTACACCTGTTTTTTCTTGGTACCTCCTTTATTTCCCGCTCTAATTGGGAGGCGGGACCAGATAGTTCAAGTTATGTGGTTTTGTTTGAAGAAGAGAAAGGTACTAGATTGGGGGAAAGAATCAAATATGCCAAAAATGGGCGGAGTCCTTCCGGAAACTCTCATCCTAGGTTTGAGAGACAAAGGGGAAAAGGAGGGTGAAACACCACAACAGTATAAAAAAGGTGTCAAGTAAAATATCCAGTGAGCACTCCAACAATAAAGATAAGCACCACATAAAGGCCTTGGTCTTGAGATAAAAAACATGGCAGAGCACATAAAGAAAGAAAAAAAAAAGAAGAAAAAACAAATATAAATGGAGACAACAACTTCAATAACCACACCAAAACAAAGAAATTGACAAAAACTAGATAAATAACTAAAAAAGAAAATTGTTTTGTGCTTTTTTGCCTTTTTTTTTTTCTTTTTTCTTCTCTCCTGCACAGGCACAATAAATGATGGGGTCATTCAAAAAGGAATTCCCTCGGCCTAAGAGATACAGGGTTTCTCTGCCCTTGAAGTATACTGTCATGGGGTTAACTATAGACTCCTGTCAGGTTCATTTACTAAGGAGAGCATTTTTAACACATTTCCCAGAAGCTATGAATTCCTATCACGATTAATTAACAAACTGTTTGCTAGTCAGGGGGCTGTGTATTCACTGCTTTAAACTGAATTTAAGGAGAACTCAAATGACTTGGTTAAAGAGAACCTGCATAAAGGCTGATTAGAAACATAAAGATAAAAGCTAATTAGATGGGGAAGATCATTATTATACTATATGTAAAGTACCAAAAACTTATTAAAAATAATTTAGGTGAACAATCCCTGTGAATTCTGACAAGTAACTGAGAGTTCAAAGAATTGAAGAACTATCATACTATTCTTTCCTCCCTTTTCTAAATAAATCAGGTTACTCAGAGTTCATCATAGTCATCAAAACAGAACACAATATTATTTTTAAAATAAACATTTTAATTGAAACACTGTGAGATACAGTTACAAAGTTGTATTAAGTTTCAGTCATACAATGTTCAATATCCTTCACCAGTGCAAATCTCCTGCCACCAATGTCCCCAGTTTCCCTCTCACACTTCCCCTGCCGGCCTCTAAGGCAGACATTCTCTCTCTCTCTCTCTCTCTCTCTCTCTCTCTCTCTCTCTCTCTCTCTCTCTCTCTCTCTCTCTCTCTCTCTCTCTCTCACACACACACACACACACACACATACACACACACACACATGCACGCACACACACACTTTCACTCTGCCTCTCTTGCTCTTGCTCTGTCTCACTCTTCCTTTTCAACACTGTGGTTTGCAATATTGTTACTGAAGTGATATCATGCATATCACTTTATCTCCTTTCAGCACCCAATTCTTGTTCAGAGTGATAATTTTGAACTATCATTGTCATAGTGTTTTCTTCTCTGCTCTAATTGCACTTCCCTGCAATTTGCGGCAAGCATCCTACCATGGACTGGTCTCCTGGCCTTCATTTCAATTGTCTTTGGATATTATTATCAGATTAGATATTTTAATATCCCACATGAGTGCAATCATTCTATGTCTATCTCTCTATTTCTGACTCATTTCTCTCAGCATAATACTCTCTATATCCATCCATGTATAAACAAATTTCATGACTTCATTTTTTCTAATAGCTACATAGTATTCCATTGTGTAGATGTACCATAGCTTCTTTATCCACTCATCTGTTCTCAGACACATGGGCTATTTCCAGATTCTGGCTATTGTTAATAGTGCTACAATGAACATAGGAAGGCTTTTCTGCTTTGTGTTTTGGATCCCAAGGTAGGGGTCCCCAAATTACAGCCCACAGGTCACTTGCGGCTCGATGAGGACATTTATTGGGCCCACTGGGTGTTTTTGCTGTCGCTGCCTGTCCTGCAGTGCACATGTGTGGGAGGTGCGGCCTGCACTCTTAGACTCTGCTCCTTCTCTCTGTTTCTCGACTCCTCCTCTCAGTCTTGAGCAGGGGTCCTCAACTGCAGCCCGCCAAAAGCAGGCCCATAGTTCCCATTGAAATACTGGTAAGTTCGTTGATTTAACTTTATTTGTTCTTCATTTTAATTTAAATCTTGTATTTGTTCCCATTTTGTTTTTTATTTCAAAATAAAATGTGTGCAGTGTACATAGTTACACTATAGAATTAGTTCAGTTTTTTTTAAACTATAGTCCAGCCCTCCATGGTCTAAGGGACAGCTAACTGGCCCCCTGTTTAAAAAGTCTGAGGACCCCTATCCAAGAGTATATTTCTAGGACTGGTATTTCCAGATAATATGGTCAATTTCTAGTTGTTTGAGAACTACTTGGATTGTTTTCCCAAAAGGTGGGAAAGTTGGCATTCCCACCAGCAGTGAATGAGAGTCCCTTTCTTCCAGCATCTGTGTCAGCACTCGTTGTTCTTGTTCTTTTTGGTGTTTTCCAGTCTCTGTGGTGTGAGATCGTATCTTATGTTTTTATTTGAATCTTCCTGATGATTAAACTAAGGCATTTTTGCACCTCAAAGGAAATGGTGATCACAATACAAGACAGCCAACAGAATGGGAGAAAAATCCATCCAATACACATCTAATAAGGGGTTAATACCAAAGATATGTAAGACAAAAAAGAGTTTAACAAGAAAAAAATCATCTAGCCCTATCCAAGAATGGGAAAAGATGAAGAAATACTTCCTCTAAGAAGAAATACAGATTTCCAAAGACACATGAAAAAATGTTGCACATCAGGAGAAATATTATTGCTGAGCTCTATATCACTACTGAAATATATAATAACAATCCAGGGCTAAAGGGTCTAATTTGAGAAGAATAGACTCCGTTTCAGATCATTAAGAGACAAATTTCCAATAATTTTTAATTTTATGGTTACTATTTATTAAACTTCATACTTTGTTATATTAATTAAATATATACTGGTAACAATGAAAACAATACTCTTAAGGTATCAAAACAATTAGAGCCTTAAGATCTCCAGAGATAAATCCTTCAAAATTAAATAAATATATATAATAGTATCTACATATGCACTTAGAAATATTTTTCTAAAACTACAGTAAGCGTTGCATGTGGCCAACTGCAGTTCAATTCTCAGAACATCACCAGGAGTGATCCCTGAAAACAGAGCCAGGAGTAAGCCCTGAACACAGCCTGGTGTGGCTCAGAAATCAAAATTAAATAAATTACAATAAGAAAAATAGTATGAAGAAAGTAGGTGGTCCAGAGTGACAGCACAGAGGGTAGAGCATTTGCCTTCAAATGGCCAAAGCTACTTCAATACTCAGCATCCCATAGGTTCCCCCAAGCCTGCCAGGAGCTATTTCTAAGTCCAGAGCCAAGAATAACCCCTGAGTGCTGACAGGTATAGCCCCAAAACAAAAACAAAAAAAAAAAAAAAAGGAAGAAAAGAAATGGAAAAAAAAAAAAAAAGTAGAAGGTAATTCAAACTTAGAAAGATAAAGAAATGAAGGAGAACATTTTGCTTGTAGCTGAAAGCATGCCCAAGATTTTTCTCCTCTCTTTCTCCTGTAGTTGTGATGACTGAGGCTCTCATACACTTGGCTGTGGTTCTTGCTTGCTACTGCATCACACTTGCCAGGTCTGTAGGGGTGGGGGTGCTGGGCTGAAACTCACAGCTTCGTGCCTAAAAGGCAGGGTTCCCATGTTATTTTTTTGTTGCTTTAATTACGGGAGTCACATCCATTTGCCAGTTATGGGAGCCAATACTTGTGGGGTAAGTAGGGCCACTCCCAATGGTACTTGAAGGGTCATGATGCTGAAACTCTAACCCAGAGTCAGGTACATGCAGTGCTTGTGCTCTACCACTATACTTACAACCTCAACCCATGAACATTTGTATTTTTTGAAAGGCTCATAATGACTACAAGATAGATTGATTCATTATATACACTGAAAAGTAATGTGAAACTGTGATACAGTTTAAAAGTATGTATGTATGTATGTATAAAATAGTTTAGTATGTATGGCAAAGCATCATTTTACATCTATTTAAATGGATAAAAATGCTAGTCTCACTCTAAGGTTATATAAAGGTACATAGCTTTTTTAAAAAATATCAAAATTATTTCTCTCCAAATACAATAAAAGATCATGCAGGGCTTGAAGTAAAATTGATGACTTCCCCTTTGAGTCTTTGAAGGGCCTTTGAGTAGGGGATCCCCAGAAGAGAAAACAGTACTACTTATATTGTACTGGCCACACTTTAAAAAACTCATTTCTAATTTTCAAGATATTATTATTAATAATATCAATTATTATTAAGTTTGGGACCACATCTGGTAAAAAGAAAAAAACTTAGAGATTACTTCTGACTATGTACTCAGGAATCATTCCTAGCATTGCTCAGGGGACCATATGGGATGTTGTGGATCAAACCTAAGTCAGCCGAGTCCAAAGCAAGTTCCCTACCCACTAGATTATCTCTCTGGCTCAAAAATTATTTTTAATTTGTTTAAGATTGTTAAAAATTGAATCACCAGGAGTTACAAAGTTAGGGATATATTTGTGGTTGAGTTCCCTGCCTACAATAGTTCAACATCATTACTTTCACCAGTGTCCACTTTCCTGCACCAGTGCTCCCAGTTTCCCTCCCATTCACTACCCACAGGCTGCCTCTATGGCAGGCACTTTCTTCTTTTCTTCCCTTTGGCTCTGTGATTTATAATACTGTTGATGACAAGGGATCATGCATATGATCTTCCTTCCTTCAGCACTGGGCCCTCTTCCAAAGTGATCACTTCCCTTCATCTGGTAGGAGGTTTCCTTCACTGGCCTGTCCCCCTTTGCCAAGGTGGCAAGCTTCTTATTGAAGTTCAGCTCTCATGCTCTTCATTTCTGTTGCCTTTGAGGATTTGTTATTCCTGTACTGTGTACTTCTTTATACACCACAAACGAGAGATCATTGTTCCTCTGCCTCTCATAAACTTCCACCACATTAGTCTGGGTGTTACACAGACTCTTTTGATCTCCCTACCTATTACTATCCCCACTTGATATATAAGGAAACTGAGGCATAAAAAAATGAAAAGACTCATCCAAGAAGCATGATTTGTATGCACCAGACAGTCTGGATCCAGAGTCTGTATTTCTCTACACACAAAGATGCCTCCTCTGATGTCTGGCTTAGAGATTAAAAATTTGAGGGTCATGGAGCCTTTAGCTAGTAATTTAAACCACAAAGCAGATGAGTTTGTACAAGTGACATATATTTAACAGCAGGGAAGTGAGATCTGGTCAATGGAGCTCTAGAAGGATGACTGGGCTATTCCCTTCCAGAGACTAAACTCGTGAAAAGTCTCCCACTACAGTTATTACAAGTTCTTCCAAATCACACCATGTCTTATCCTAACTCTCCCAGACTGCTGTACAGTTTATTATGCTCTTCATAAATTCAAAAGTTATGAAGAGCACTTCTCTAGTTCTTGATCTTTGTCCTCTATTCCTGTGCCAGATACCTCTAAAAACAAAGGTTTCAATATGCAATAATCCAGCTTGCCAAACTCCCTTTCCCTTTTTGCAATAGAACATATATACATCTCATTAGTCATTAGTAGTGCTTGCCAGAACATAAGATTATAGTAAGTTGTACTCCAATATGTAACACATATTGGAGCAATAGTATAGTATATCTGGTATCGTATAGCTGGTCAGGTGTTTGCTTTACACAAGGCTAACCAGGGTTCTATCCGTCACATCCCACACAGTTCCCTGAGCACTGCCAGGAGTGATACCTAAGTGCAAAATAACACCTAAAAGCATCATCAGTATGGCCCTAAAACAACAACAATAACAAAAAATTACAACAAATCAGTATGCAAAGAATATCACTACATGTAACATAGTCAGCCTGCTAGTTTTTAATGGACGGGGGTCAAGAGCATTGCAGGATTTGGTTGGGAGGATGCAAACATATAGTTAGGTCATGCTTTTAAGGAAAGTAGTTCAAAGACAAATAGTGCTATAAGATAGAGCTTAAATGTGTGATCCTGTTACCTGTCAGGAGGCTAAGAGGATCAAAGAAAAGGATGAGGGATATGGCTCCAATAGGAGAGTACATGCCTTGCATGTAAGAGGTCTACAGATGAACCCAACCCTCTATCCAAGCCACCAGGTATGGACTACGCAACAATAAGATAATCACAAATCTTGGTGAGTATAAACATTTTTTTAGAACAGGCAGAAGAGAAGTGATTGTATAAAAAAAAAAAAAAAGAGTGAAAAGTAGAAAGAAAATGTGGGATAATAGAAGAATAGAAGAAAACAGGAGAAAGGGCAACCAAAGAATTTGTTATCCTAAGAGCAGGGCAAAGACCTCAGGAAGGAGTGAAGCTTCAGGATCGATGAAACTGGCAGGCCAAGGACGGCCAGAGATGAAAAGAGCCGATTGTGTTTAGCACCTGGAGACCCCGAGAAAGTTTTCAGTGCCTGGATAGAGGATGCTAAAATTAGTAGTTTAGGAATGGATGGGATTAGGAAAGTGGAGACAATGAATTCAAAGCGGGTTTGCTAGAATGTAGGTGGACCGAGGCAGAAGACTGAGGAAGTCCTGAGCATGAGGAAGGGAGGAGACAAGTACAATCTGTACTTGTCCAGATTATTTAGGGAGAAAATCAAATAAGAGAGAGTAAGTGACAATAAAGAGAAGGGTAGGGGCTGGAGAGATAGCACAGCAGCGTTTGCCTTGCAAGCAGCTGATCCAGGACCTGAGGTGGTTGGTTTGAATCCCGGCATCCCATATAATCCCCCGTGCCTGCCAGGAGTGATTTCTGAGCAGACAGCCAGGAGTAACTCCTGAGCACTACTGGGTGTGGTCCAAAAACAAGAGAGAGAGAGAGAGAGAGAGAGAGAGAGAGAGAGAGAGAGAGAGAGAGAGAGAGAGACAGAGAGAGAGACAGAGAGAGAGACAGAGAGAGAGAGACAGAGAGAGAGAGACAGAGAGAGAGAGAGACAGAGAGACAGAGAGAGAAACAGAGAGAGAGACAGAGAGAGAGAGAGACAGGGGGGGAGGGAGGATAGCAAGATTAAGTCAGAGACATCAAGCTCTTTTACTGAGCAAAGAAAGGGAGTGCGGAAAGACGCCCCACATTGCTTGACTGTCCTAGTGAAGCAGAGTTCTCTGGGGGAAGATGTTATACTTGCATGCTGTCTCTGTTTGCTATATGACTTCCCTCTCTAAAGATTCTGAAGTCAGGAGGGTAGAATATCGAGCAGCCCAACAAACTCTAATTATCCAGGGCTTCTGCCTTTGAAGGGGTAATTTGTAAAAGAACCTCAATGCTAAAGTTAAAATGAGACTTGGTTATAGCTGCACGTCCTTAAAGCAGAAGTGTTTCTGGGAAATCATATTCATCTTTAGCACTACTTTGAACATTAACAAACCCATCTTCAAATCTCCAAAGGTGCTTAAGAGTCAAGAGCATATTTAATCTCATCTTTTCCTCCAAACCAATTTCTTCTTTTCCTAACTCCACCAAAATATACATATTATATAGATATGTATAAGTATATAAATATACATATCTCCAGCACGGTTTTCCCAATTTCTCTGATTTGAGAGAGGGAGAGAGAGAGGGAGAGGGAGAGAGAGAGGGAGAGGGAGAGAGAGAGATAGTGAGAGAGAGAGAGAGAGAGAGAGAGAGAGAGAGAGAGAGAGAGAGAGAGAGAGAGAATAGTTCAAGGGCAAGTGTTCCATCACAAAGCTGGATCGTTAGCCAGATTTCTCTAATGTGGTCCTACAAGTAAATGTGGATGGGGTACTTGGAAAGCAAGGAGATGTCATCACTCAAAACTCAAGAGAGATAGGGGACTTGGCCACCCATTAGAAGCAGATGAGAAACTCAGATCCATCCTGTTCCTCCAAAGGCAGGTATCTCTCCACTAAATCATATCACACTCTTTTATTATCACTTTTGGCTGCCAAAATGAGGTTCATATTTCTCCCCAGACTGAGTAATGTAAAATAAACCCATCTTTCTGTCTCTCTGTGTCTGTCTCTCTGTGTCTGTCTCTCTGTGTCTGTCTCTCTGTCTCTCTCTGTGTCTCTCTCTGTCTCTCTCTGTCTCTCTGTCTCTCTCTCTCTCTCTCTCTCTCTCTCTCTCTCTCTATATATATATATATATATATATATATATATATATATATATATATATATATATATTTCCTGGACTGCTGGCTGTGCTGGACTGCTAACACCCTCATCTCAGTCTCCATTATTCTCCAGTGCAGTGAGGCATAAATATTCCTGTCTAAGATGTCCTGTCTAAGGCCCACTAAATAACTGCTAAATCCAAGTACAAGAAGAGTGTTTCTTCTGAAGGAACCAGGGCAGTATCTACTTCATGGCTTTAATAGCACCATTTTAAGATATAACAATAATCAGAAATTGACTCTTAATGATCTAAGTTTTGGTAACTCTATTTGCCTTTGTAGTGGATGAAACAATAATACACTTTGTTTTGTTTTGTGCAATAAATAAATGAATGAAGTATATTTGTTTGTGACTGCTACAGGGGCAAGCCTGGGTGAGAAACTGGGAACATTGGTGGAGGGAAGGTCACACTGGTGGTAGAATTATTGCTGGAATATTTAATTCCCAAAACAACTGTATTATGAACAACTTGGTAAATCACAGCATTATAATATTTATTTTAATATGAATGCAATCCAGGTTTCTTCTATAGCTCTCAAGTTTAATCTTTCAGAACAGATGTATGGCTTTTAGGGGGTGGTGTTTGTGGCCACACCCCGTGATGTTCAGGGGTTACTCCTGACTATGTGCTCAGAAATCGCTCCTGGCTTGGGGATGCCAGGGATCCATCATAGGTCAGCTGCGTGCAAGGCAAACACCCTACCACTGCGCTATTGTTCCGGCCCCCAGGTGTATGGCTTTTTATGATGACTGTATAAGAGAAGATTCAGCAGACTTCTGAATATATCCATTTCCCATTGAATATGTACACATGAATGACCCTTTAGAAAGCTGTTTCTTTTATGGAATTTTAACCAACACATTAAATGTTTTATTCCTACTTTATGAAGTTTTATTGTCAAACAGAACTTGTAGAGCTAACTCAAGAAAAGATCATCTTAGAGCCAGTCATGAAATTATGCTTTGTGCCTTCCTCATTTCATCCTAACATATGGTGAACCCAGTCAGAGCAATACCATTCATAAAATCATGTTCCTCACTAAACAGAATCCAAGTAAATCCGTGAAGGTAGTACAACTGACAGAGAGAGAGAAAGAGAAGAAAATATTTATTCAAACTGAAGCTGAATAACATAAGAAATAAACCAAATAGGGTGCTTCAGCTTTGCATTGGGGATCTCCCAAGCTGTTACCAGGAGGTACACAGGTACCTGTACCTCTGATACCTGGTGATGCTTGTGATGCCACAGAGTGCCAGAGATAAAATCCAGTTTGGGTGCATGCCAGGCAAGTGTCTAACACTATATTATTTCAGGCCCTAAATAAGGTATTTTTAAGAAAAGCGTATAATCATTTTGCATAATGAGACTGTCCTTATCTTAAGTTATTTCATAAACTAAACAAACTATTAACTCCAAAGACTTTCTTGGACCATCATCAAACAGACAACTCTTCAGCCTTATAATCACATAAAACCTATACTAAACAATATGATGAGTTCCTTAGATGTCTCTACCATCCAATCTATCAGGGAGGTGTGCTAAATTATGTGCTAAACAAATAGCATTAATTGGACTGCAAAAAGCCTAACTGCCTTTATTAATTAATAAAATTCATAAATAAATAATCCTACTTGTTCTACAATTGCTCATCCAAGTCTCGCACCTTACAGATGCACCTTCTTTACAGTGCTATGTGGAAATAATTTGTGGGTGAGGACATAGTTAAAAAAAGAATCTTCATTCCTTGTTGATGGGAATGTGTCTGATAAGACTTTATAAAAAGAAATATGAAAATGTCTTGAAAAATAAGGCCAAACTTCTGTAATTTGAGCAATTCTACTATCATCCAAAAGCAAAATCATTCATTTTAAAATATACATGCAGGTCTATGCTCATTGCAGCATAGAGTCAGGATATGGAAACAACTTAAACATCCAACAACAGATGAATAGATTAAAAGAAAAGTTCTGATATATACACACAATTGAATACTATACTGCCCTAAGATATGTCAAAACCATGCAATTATTGCATGGAACTAAAGGATGGAACTATAGGGTACCATGTTTAACTAAGAAAGCCAGAGAAACAAGGAGAAATACTGGATGGTTCTACTCTGTGGAATACAGAGAAATGAAAAAATGGATGGATGATACCAATGATGGCAAACCCTTGACCCTTGATGGCACAACTCCGGATGCCAATAACAGAGGAAGGGTGAGAGAGGATGAGGTGGTCTGGAAGTAACAGAAGGACATCGATAAGAAAAAACAGAGATTTCAGTATGATATCAGTGAACTCACCGTCTGATGGCTTCGGTCACAGTACCGCAACCCAAAAAATTCGATCTCCACAAGGTTTATGTGATGAAACACATGGTCCAGGACAACTGAGCCTTTTGTTGACTTCTGCAAAAATAATGAAATATAACTTTGATTGACTTGTTGTTTTATTTTTTAAAAAACAATATGCCTTCCTCAGCAAGCACAGTTCTCTTCTCTAAGGGCACTGCTCACAATAGGAGCAATTTCATTAGTCCATAGTTCCTTCTTTAAACTGTCTCATATACAAAGCCAAAGGAATTTTCAGTAAAGTGAATTAAAGAAATTTCTTTGGAAGACTATTTATTTTTATAATTTTAGTAGCATGGTTACAGAGTGTTAACATTTATGGTTGTCTAATTTAATTTTATCATTTTAATAGCATGATTATAGCAGAGTTAACATTTATCATTTTGATGTACAAAGTCACCACCATCAAAGGGCCTTTATGTCACATCTTGTCCACAACTTCCTTCCTTTCATCTCTCTCTGCACTGCTTGGATATCTCAGTCTTGCAATCCAAGGCCAAGAGTTTAATCATTATCAGCATTGTTTACACATTTGGGAAAATAATTTTTAAATTATGGTGGGATTTAAATAAGCTTCTTTTCTTATGGAATTATAAATTATCTCCAGAATAAAATATTTCTGCTAATAAAGATAATCATTTATATGAAGAACATCTAATAAATTCACCACAAAAAGTTTAGTTAAAACCCTACAATTCTTTCACTTTCCAAAGCAGCTTTCACTTTTAACATTACTCTCACAACTTACGCAGAAGAGATAAAATTAAAATAACAGTCAAAGCTTTTCTTCTCAATCCTCAGCTAATAAGCCCATAGATTAAAGCTGCCAGAGTTAATGTTCTGAAAAGCCCTTGTGAAGATATTCTACTTTATCTTTCTCACATCGCACAGACATAAAGAAAATGTTTCCCTTGGCTGCTTAGTAAGCGCTGGTGCCTATCTAAAAAATCTAATCTCTATCTCCCCAGATCCATTTAATTAAGAGTCTTATCATATATTATATTAAATACCAATTATTCACACATATAAGATAAACATTTAATCAGCAAGCATGACTTCATACACCACATTAATCTTGAAAAGAATCCATTTGAATGGTATATGAACATATACAGATTTCTTCTGCCCCATTGTTTTCAGTTCTAACAGGGCAGCAGGAGAAATCCCTGAGAAAGCACACATTGTGCTAATGAAGTAGGTCTTTGTTCAGCCGCGTTTTCCCTCAGAGAATTATCATTATGTGATTACTCATACATGCCAAATACTCTATAGAGCACCACTTTGAGCAAAAAGATTAGTAACATGAGAGAAATGGTTTGATTAAATGCATTATAAAATTGGTAATAAAAGGCAGTAAGAGCATACACCAGGAAAAGACAGTGCTTGTTACAAATCCCATAGGTGTTTTTTTCTCTCTAAATTACCTTGGTTAAGTTTAATTGGCCCTTTCTCAAAGCCTATTAGATAATTTATAAACAAAAAATCCTTCCACAATTACATGATTATGTTGTTGGCCATTTTCTGCTACAAAATAACAATGCCACAATCGATAAAAAAAAATCTCTGTACTCATACAGCTATGTCTTTAGCTAGACTAAGAATCTGAAGCGAAATTACTTATTCCAAGGACACTCATCCTGAAAATTATAATGAGCCAGTAAAATCATTCTGACAAACAGGATGACTTGGAAGTTGGGAGAAATGATATTTGAGTAAAAATGACATGGTTTTCTTGGGGCGAGGATGCCACATCACATGATGTTCAGGGGATCAAGGCAGTGCCAGAACTGAACTTGCAGGCAAGGTTTATTTCTTGGGCCCATAAATGGTTTTGGGGAGAGGGCAGGAGATGTAGGAGGCAGAGAGAAGAGTGCTGATCAGTGCTGATGAAGGACTTTTCTAGTTCTATGCTCAGGGACACTCTTGGCATCCCTGGGGAACAATAGTTATGCAGTGTTTGAATCAGAATCTTCTACATGCAAGGCATGGGCCTTGACCTCTGTACTCTCTCCATAAACATTCTTTTGGGGGCAGTAGGGAGACATGTTCATACAGTTTGTTATAAAAAAAAAAAAACATTTTCCCTAAGGAAATTTTATGTGTTCTTATGTATGTCTTAAAACTCTGAGGGGTTCTTCCATGAAATTGAAAGAACAGGCTCTTTCATGAAATTAGAAAAATGGGAACATTTCCAAACAGCTTCTATGAAGCCAATATTACCTTGATACCAAAACCAGACAGAGAAACTGCCAAAAAAAAAAATTACAGACCAATATCCCTGGATGAACACAGATGCAAAGATCCTCAATAAAATTCTGGCAAATAAAATTCAATGCATCAGCAAGAAGATCATTCACTATGACCAGTAGATTTCATCCCAAGAATGCAAGGATGGTTTAACATTTGTAAATCCATCAACATAACATACAACATCAACAACAAGAAAAATAAAAATCACATGATCATATCAATAGATGCAGAGAAAGCATTTGATAAGGTCCAACACCCATTCTTGATCAAAACTCTCAGCAAGATGGGAATGAAAGGAATCTTTCTCAATATAGTCAAGTCTCTTCTAAATATAGTAATCTACCACAAGCCAATGGAAAATATTATCCTCAATGGAGAAAAATTAAAAGCCTTCCCTCTAAATTCTGGTACAAGACAAGGTTTCCCCCTCTCACCACTCCTATTCAACATAGTATTGAAAGTACTTGCAATAGCAATTAGGCAAGAAACAATATATCAAGGAAATCCAGATAGGAAAGAAAGAAGTCAAGCTCTCACTGTTCACAGATGACATGATAGTATACTTAGAAAACCCTAAAGACTCTGCCAAACAGCTTTTAGAAACAATAGATGCATATAGCAATGTGGCAGGCTACAAAATTAACACAGAAATCAATGGCCTTTTTATACACCAATAATGATAGGAAAGAAATGGACATTAAGAAAACAACCTCATTCACATTAGTGCCACACAAACTCAAATACCTTGGAGTCAACTTGATTAAAGACGTGAAGACCTATACAAAGAAAACTATAAAATCCTGCTCCAAGAAATAAGAGAGGGCACTCGGAAACGGAAATCCATACCCTGCTCTTGGATTGGCAGGATTAACATCATTAAAATGGCAATACTCCCCAAAGCACTGTACAGATTTAATGCAATCCCTCTAAAGATATCCATGACATTCTTCAAAGAAGTGGATCAAACACTTCTGAAATTCATTTGGAACAATAAACACCCACAAAACTTTGAACTTTCAGCCAAAGAACATTAAGAAAAATAAAACAGAACCCATGTAAAATTACTTTGTCCCTCAAGTCCCCAGATTGTAATACATAATATTTCTTAGAAGCACACAAAGCAATCTAAAAACATAAAACTTATGTAACTCCTTAAACATTGACGGCATAGTACTTTTTTACATTTCCATGCACATGCATATTAGTTTAAGTTAACCTCAAAAGTTTAAGTGGGTTGTTTTTCTTAAGGATTAGAGTCAAAGGAGCACAGTAAAAATGGTGTTAGAGTGGCTATTATTGTTTGCATAGGCCCACCAAAATATGAGGGACATGGAAAGGAAAAGCCTTAGCCTAAATACAAGGAGACCCTAACCCTGAAGTTTCCTGGCATAAGACAAACTCTAGGCTCCAGGCAAACTAGTTTGTCCAATCCCGTCACCTAATTTTTGATAAAGAAGCAAGAAATCCTAAATGGAGCAAGGAATAAGTGGTGTTGGCACAACTGATTAGCTACTTGCAAAAAAAAAAAGTGAACTTAGACCATGTACGAAGGTAAAATTCAAATGGATTAAAGACCTAGCTATCATACCTGAAACCATAAAGTATCTAGAACAGGTAAAACACTCCATGACATTGAGATTAAAGGCATCGTTAAGGAGGAAACAGCATTCTCCAAACAAGTGGAAGCAGAAATAAACAGATGGGACTATATTAAGCTGAGAAGCTTCTGCACCCCAAAGGAGATAGTGCCCAGAATACAAGAGCCACCCACTGAGTGGGAGAAACTATTCACCCAATACCCATCAGATAAGGGGCTAATATCCAAAATATGCAAGGCACTGACAGAACTTTACAAGAAAAAATCATCTAACACCATCAATAAATGGGGAGAAGAAATGAGCAGACACTTTGACAAAAAAGAAATACAAATGGCTAAAAGGCACATGAACAAATGCTCCACATCACTAATCATCAGGGAGATGCAAATCAAAACAACTATGAGGTACCATCTCACACAGCAGAGATTGGCACATACCCATTCAATTTCATGAATGAAAACAAGAAGTTCTCATTCAGAACAAGCTGGCAGGGATGTGGAGAGAAAGGAACTCTTATTCACTGCTGTTAGGAATGCTGTCTATTCCAACCTTTATGGAAAGCAATATGGAGATTCCTCCAAAAGCTGGAAGTTGAGCTCCCATATAATCTAGCTATACCACTCCTAGGGATATACTCTAGGAACACAAAAATGCAATACAAAAATCCCTTCCTCTCACCTATATTCATTGCAGCGCTGGTCACAATAGCCAGACTCTGGAAACAACCTAGATGCCCCTCAATAGATGAATGGCTAAAGAAACTGTGGTACATATATGTACAATGGAATAATATACAACCATCAGAAAATATGAAGTCATGAAATTTTCCTATACATGTATGTATATGGAATCTATTATGCTGAGTAAAATAAGTCAGAGGGAGAGAAATAGATACAGAATGGTCTCACTCATCTATAAGTTTTGAGAAAATAAAAGACATTTGTGAAGAAAAAAAAACTCTGAGGGGGCGGCACAGCACGCCCTGCTGTGCTCAGGGGTTACTCTGGGTAGTATTCATGAGACCATACATGATGCCAGAATGGGACCTGGTTGGTCAGCAATATGCAAGGAAAGAGCTTTATCAGCTGTACGATTTCTATGGCCCCTTCTACTATATGCTAAGGCTTTAAAATGGGCAGAATTTACGAAACTGTCACCCTAACCTAGGGTTAGGGTTAGGGTGGATTTAACATTATCACTTGGTTTCTTTCTTTCTTTTCTTTTCTTTTCTTTTCTTTTGTTTTTTGTTTGTTTGTTTGTTTGTTTTTTGTTTTTGGGTCACACCCGGCAGTGCTCAGGGGTTACTCCTGGCTCTAGGCTCATAAATCGATCCTGGCAGGCTGCAGGGACCATATGGGATGCCAGGATTCGAACCACTGACCTACCTCTAAGCTATTTCTCCAGCCCCTCACTTAGGTTCTTATAGCAAAGCATTCTCCCATAAAAGAGAACAGCAAAAGAAAACAAAAGTGATTCTAGACATGAGAATGAACAATACTCCCTAAATGTTGAAGAATGGCAAGGGAGCCATTTGAGAAAGTGAGGTGAGCAACCTTGAATTCCAAGAGCACAGGGTTAGCAGACATGTATACAGCTGATCCTACAGCCATAAGAACTCAAATTATAAAAAAAGAAGAAGAAAAAGAAGCCTAGAAGAGTTTGTAAAGCAGTCTTCCCCAGGGCCTTCATATAAGAGATCAACAGTCCTTCACCGTTACTTTCCCTTTGAAACTGAGCAAAGAATCCAAAATGGTGAGATAATAAATACAATACATTTGTACTATAATTTCTAGTAATTTGCTCTAAAGTCACAGGAAAGAAACATAGGTTTATTCTTAGTTTACTTATTTTTAGTTTATTGTTTTACTAGTGTCATAGTGTCATGCTTTTAGACTGATGATTGCTAGAAATATACTAACAAGAAAGCAACTGACATTCTACATTAGTCTATTTTCAAGGCATTTGCTAAATCCTTACTAGTGGAAATAGTTGTTCTCTACAGATTTTTCATATAACCACATGTAATGATCTAGTTATTCATTCCCAAATTAACTTCCACATATATTTTGTTTTTCTAACAACATGGGATGGGGGTCCCCAAAGAAGAATGAATAGAACTGAGAAACTGATAATCCTACTTTCTTCCTAACTTTAATGAAATTGCTTCTTGAATTTCACCACTAAGTATAAATTACTGCTGTGTAGCATTTGAATGGACAATTTCTATAATATAAGGTTCCTTACTCATGATTAATTTTATTTTGTTTTGGACTTTTTTTTTGGACCACACCCCACGGTGACTCTCAGGGGTTACTTACTCCTGGCTATGTGCTCAGAGATTGCTCCTGGCTTGGGGGATCATTTGGGACCTCAGGGAGAGAACCAAGGTCCTTCATGGGTCAGCTGCATCCAAGGCAAATGTCCTACCACTGCGCTACCCCTCCGGCCCCTTGTTTTGGACTTTATTTGTTTTCTTTTACACTGTTTTTATTTTTAATCTAGAAAAGTAGTAGCTAGTTGTTTTGATTGATTTTTATTTTTTAACAAAATCTTACCTTGTCTCCTTCCAAACACCCTTTTCTCATCAGGTAACCTCAGTTCTACTATCAGTATCGACAGGGTCATATTTTTGTTTTGTCTTGGTCATCATCCTTTTGTATTATAATGCAAACATAGGTGAAATTATCCAATTTATTTTCCTTTTGACGTATTTCAAGTTCCTTCAAGTTCCTTCCAGTTCTCTGTGAGTGACAAAATTTCCACTTTTCGGGGCAGAAGAGATAGTAGAGCAGGCAAGGGTGCTTGCTTTGCATACAACTGACCCAGCATCCCATGTGGTCTACCCAGAACACTGTGAGTGATTCCTGAGTATAGAACCAGGAGGAACCTCTGAGTAGCACCAGGTGTGATCCAAAGACAAACAAAAATTTCAACTTTTGTAGCTGAAGGATATTTTACTGTACCACAATAGTACCAAAGGACCACATCTTCTTTATCCAATCACCTGTCAATACACACTTAGGTTACTTTCATGTTTCTGTTACTGTAAATAATGCTGCTATAAACAATGGTGGATATACTTTATTCTGTTAATGTTTTTGTACTCTTCACCTAAAGACCCAAAGTTATGATTCTGGATCATATGACAGTTCGACATTCAGCTTCTTAAAGAAATTCCATGCTGTTTCCCAAAATGATAACACCAATTTACATTCCCAAGTACACAGAGTTTTTTTTCTCACCACACTTCAACATTGTCACTGTTGCTTTTGATGTAAATTATTCTCATAGCTGTAAAGCCTATCTCATTGTGGGCTTTAATTTGCATGTCCCCCTGATGATTAATTATAATTCGCATTTTTATTTACCTATTGGCCAGATGTCCTCTTCGGGGAACTATTTATTCAAATCTTAGGTCCATTTCTTGTCATTGATTTGCTTGGTTTTTGTTGTTAAGTTATATGAGTTCTCTATAAAAGCTTAGGTAGTAATCTCTCATCAGATATATGACATGAAAATATCTTTTGCTCTTTTTTCTTTTACTATGCAAAATACTTCTCAGTCTTATGAAAAATATTTCTACCTCTATTTCCACAAGAAATGTTTCTTTGGGGCCGGGCGGTGGCGCTGGAGGTAAGGTGCCTGCCTTGCCTGCGCTAGCCTAGGACGGACCGCGGTTCGATCCCCCGGCGTCCCATATGGTCCCCCAAGCCAGGAGCGACTTCTGAGCGCATAGCCAGGAGTAACCCCTGAGCGTTACCGGGTGTGGCCCAAAAACCAAAAAAAAAAAAAAGAAATGTTTCTTTTTCATCTATGTCTAATTCTGACTGAACAAAGATAATACTGTATCATGAAGAATAAACACAACAGTACAGTTATAAAATCCATCTTGTAGTGTACTGCACAAAATAAAATGATAAATATGAAAATAATAGTCAAATATCAAAACATAATCTTCTGAGTCCCTGAGGCAGTTTTGCATTTATCTAGAAACTTATGCTTAAAAGTTCCTTAAAAATAGCATCATTTCCCATATTTATTTTCCTCTATGGAGATACTACACAAAGCAAATATGCCATGTTATACAATGAATCCAGAGAAGACCAAAGAAAAGCATTTATCTCATTACTCTTGCTAAACCATTCTGCACAAAACAGGTAGGTGTACACATGCACCTAAGCAGTTGAGCTCAAAAATACTATATTTCAGTCACAACTTTAAGCAAACATATGCATGAAACTTTTTTTTTTTAATTTTTGTTTTTGGGTCACACCCAGAAGTGCTCAGGGGTTACTCCTGGCTCCAGGCTCAGAAATCCCTCCTGGCAGGCTCGGGGGAAACATATGGGATGCAGGGATTCGAACTAATGACCTTCTGCATGAAAGGCAAACGCCTTACCTCCATGGTATCTCTCCGGCCTCGCATGAAACTTCTTAACTTCTGTCAAACTATAATATGACAAGACTCAGAAAGCAAATATGCCAACAGTAAATTAATTCTTGGGCAGAGGAAGTACATCATTCATTCACATTTTGACACTGCCTTAACTATCTCTACCAATAAGGACACTCCACTGTGCTCTCAATTGTTATGCCTCCTGCTTTTAACACTTTTGAATTATTTCATTCATTCTTTATTCCAGTGCCAGAGTTAACAGACCCAGGATTTCAACGTCTTGAGGTTTGTCTTCTACTGCTGACTGATAATTTCATTACTCACATGGGATCTTCATAGAGGTTGCCTATGAAACTATGTTTAGTGATTCTGGTTGAAAGTCTTCAGGCAGAAAAGAAAACAATCCTAATGCAAAGAAAATGAACTGGCACAAGAGCCAGGCAAGCAGGGCAATAAACAAACCAGTTCCAGTGTTCATTACTGCAAGTAATATCAAGGATATTATGGACAAAACATATGACTTCATTACTGGGTACCTATTCCATGCCAACAAATAATTACTGTCTAGAAGACCAAAACAGTACACTTGCCAAATTAGAGCAATATGTACCCAGAATATACTACAAAAAAAAACCTCCAGAAGGGAGGTAAGCATGCCTTACCTCCATGCTACTCTCCAGCCCCTGTAGTTTACTTTTAATTAAAAAGCAATAGCCTGTTTTGTTTTAGTAATTCAATAGACTCAAATGTAGGATAAGGAATCTTGCACGTAAAATTAGGGGCTGAAAAGACAGTATAGGGCTTAAGGCACTTGTCTTGCAATGTTGCTGACTCAGTTAGATCCCTGGCACCACATATGGTCCTCTGAGCACCTTTAAGGGTCACTTCTGAGCACAGAGTCAAGAATAGCAACCCCTGAGCACTACCAAGTATGGCCAAACCTCTTGACCACCAAATATTTTTTTAATTTTTCTTTTTTTTTAATTTAAATAATTTTTATTTTGACCAAAGTGAATTACAAATCTTTCACAGTAATATTTTAGGTACATAGTGACACTGGATTAGGGGCATTCCCACCACTGTGTTGTCCTCCCTTCACCCCTGTTCCTAGCATGCATCCCATGTCCCCCTCCTTTCACCCCCGGGGCTGCTAGGATAAGTGGTCCCCTCTGTGTCTACCCTAAATGTTTGGAATGGTTACCCAGCAGAACTCCAATAGCCTATGTTCTCCATACAGTCCTTCAGACTTGGACTAAATTACTGTCCTGAAAGTTAGGATTATCTCCTGTTATCTATAGTCAAATGATCAACTCCTTCCTTTATTTTCTTTTTTTATATATATAAATAATTTTTATTTTGACCAAAGTGGATTACATATCTTTTACAGTAATATTTTAGGTACATATTAGCATTGAATCAGAGGATTCCCATCACCAAAGTTGTCCTCCCTCCACCCGTTTCCAGCTTGCATCCCATATTACCCTTCCTCACCCCGCAGGCTGCTAGTATAAGTGGTCCCCTCTGTGTCTAGCTTGTTGTAGATTGAATATCGATTCTTTTGTCATTGGCTTTGGATTTGGTGTTTAAGTCCGACCATTTTTATTACTACTTAGTGATCATACAACTGTTTGGTCTTGGTACCCTCCATTATTTCCCCTCTCAATTTGAGGGGTGGAGCAAGATGGTTCAAGTTATGTGATTCGTGGGGCCGGGCGGTGGCACTGGAGGTAAGGTGCCTGCCTTGCCTGCCCTAGCCTAGGACGGACCTCGGTTCGATCCCCCGGCGTCCCATATGGTCCCCCAAGAAGCCAGGAGCAACTTCTGAGCGCATAGCCAGGAGTAACCCCTGAGCGTCACAGGGTGTGGCCCAAAAACAAAACAAAACAAAAAAAAAGTTATGTGATTCGTTTGAAGAAAAGAATAGCAATAGAGTGGAGTAAAAATCAAGCAAGCCGAAAATGGGCGGAGTCCTTAGAGGCTTTCAACATCAGTTTGAGAGAAGGAAAAAAGAAAGAAACACCACAACAATACAAATATAAAAATCAAACAAAAAAATCCAATGAGCACTACAGCAATAAAGACAAGCACTGCATAATAACCACAGTCCTGAAATAAAAACAAAATGGAGCACTATAAAAATGAAAATAACAACAACAATAACAAAACCAAAGACCAAAAGGAAGGAAGGAAGGGAGGGAGGGAGGGAGGGAGGGAGGGAGGGAGGGAGGGAGGGAGGGAGGGAGGGAGGGAGGGAGGGAGGGAGGGAGGGAGGAGAAAGAAAATAAAAAATTATTTTGTGCTTTTTTTTTTTTTTTTTTGCATAGGCACAGTAAATATTGGGGAAATTAGAGAGGGAATTCCCTTGGCCTAAGAGATACAGGGTTTCTCCGCCCTTGAAGTGTACTGTCATGGGAATAACTACAGAGTCCTTACATGTTCATTTACTCTCCCCCAGATCCTGTTGTGGTGTATGGAAGACATCTGCTCCGTAATGGGTGATAAAATCAGACCTCTGTATCTAGAGATCTTGGTATCTGCAGAGGTCAAGGAATAGAGCTTATGAATAAGTCTTTCTTTACGGTTCTAGAAGTTCTGTTCCTTCACTGTCGTTTTAGTCAGTCTTCTGTAGTTGGGACCACCAAATATTTTTATAAGATGCCAAAAAACATGGGGCCGGAGCAATAGTACAGTGGTAGGGTGTTTGCCTTGCATACGGTTGACCCAGAACTGATCAAAGTTCGATCCCCCAGCATTTCATATAGTCCCCCAAGCCATGAGTAAGCGCATAGCCAGGAGTAACCCCTGAGCATCACCGGGTATGGCCCAAAAGAAAGAAAAATAAAAAACATATAAGATGTCAAAAAAATAAAAGCCTATATATACATAATTATATATTATAACATACATATGTATATATATATATATATATATATACATATACATATTGGTTTTTGGGTCACACCCAGCAGCATTCAGGTGTTACTCCTGACTCTACATTTAGAAATTACTCCTGGGATGCAGGATTCGAACCACCGTCCTTCTGCATGCAAGGCAAACTTCCTACCTCCATGCTATCTCTCCGCCCCCAAAAAATATATTTTATATATTATACATTATATAATATATACTTAAAAAGTATAATTTCTTTTTTCCCTACTCAGGTATGTCGATTTGCAACATTATGGAAATTTCAGGCTTACAGCTTTGTATCTCCTATCTGTTTATATTATACTATAGCACTTTTTGTCACCAAAACTCTAGTTTCCATCTACTGCTGTGTATAAATTAACCTGATGAGAATTTGGTTTTCTATCATGGAGGGGGGGATTCATAAAGAAGTTAAGGAAGCATCTGACTTTTGGGGGGTTTTGTTTGTGCTTTGTTTTTGTTTTTGTTTTTTGTTTTTTGCTACACCCAGCAGTACCCTTGGTTCTGTGCTCAGGAATCACTCCTGGCAGGCTCAAAGAACCATTAGAGGTTGAATACATATAAGACAAATGTGATATAATAACTCTTGTACTATCACTCTGCCCACCTCTGACTTTTTGATAACTTTCTTAAACCTTGTCATTTGCCACAAACTTTCATTTATATGTAATATTATATTAATCTAATTTGCTAATGAGAGTAAATACATGCCTGCATCAAATTTCTGGATTGTGTATATAATGCCATTTAAATCTCAGTACGCAGAAATAGATTACTTTCATTACTGACATATGAGCAATACTCTGGAAAGAACAGAGCTATGAGAGGTCAATCGTCTTGGAGAAAGTTTCAAGCAGGAGACATTCACTTGAAAACACCTTCCTGAGGCTTTCAAGCAGAATAAGGAATTCTAAAATGAGTAATAACACCTTTGCTGATTAACACGATATTACAAACCAGAAAGGCAGGTTTTTCTCAGCTGCAAAGAATGGTAACTATTACATAGGACATACACTTGAGACAAAAAGCTTAGTCCTTCGCCAAAAAAAATGAACTCTGCAAAAATGTCCATAATGTTGTATTTTTAAAAAGTTAAAGTTATATTTTATTTAATATTTTAACACATTAGATTCCAAGTTCTCTAGGAAAACATAAGTCATATTAAATTAATGTTTTTGAGCTTAGGTCTTTTAGGAAAAGGGAAAGGAAAGAGAGGATCATTTGCTACTACTGGTAAATGATGCTGAGACCAAACTTTGTTAACCACCATCTCTTAGCTCTTAGATGTGGTTATCAAAATTTGTTCAATTTTTCAATGTTCAGAAGGGAAGATGAGTGTCTGCTATCCTGGGTGTTGGCATGAAGTTCACTAACTCCAAACCTGAAATGATGTCATTGACACAGAGGGCTAGAGAAATGGCTGAGCACTCTTCCTCATGTTCTCTCAGTCTCTTGCCATCAGGTTAGCTGCCTTCACTGCACACTGACTGAAGTGCAAAAGATCAAGAATCGTAGTGGACACTGCTGCCCAGTTGCCTAATGCCTTGGATGGGCAGAACATCACTCTTGCTAAGCTCTATTGATCAGGAAACCAGAAGGTCAAGTCAAATGAAAGAACAATCTTAATAAAAGGGATGACAGGGATAAAGGGAAGGACTGAAGAACCAGCAGTGAACATTCCTAGACAATCTCTACATCTCCTTTTCCTCATTTTTCTTTCTAAACTTAACATACTCTTTATGATGCTTTTTTTCTGCTTTTCTTGATTGCAAGAGTTCAATTACAGCAAAAAAACAAAAAGGAATGTAAACATTGATTATTTGCCATCACAGAACTATGTGAAGTGTTTTCTGATACTTTATTTAATTTGCATTCTGAGGTAGGAAAACTTTTCTTTTTGTTTTACAAATTCAGTCACCTCTCTCAGCAGAGAAGATGCAGAAGGGCTAAAATTACACAGGGAAGTGCTAAAGAGAGAATTCAGACATATAAAAGTCTGACCTAAGTGTTTGAGCTCATTCTTGTATTAGTGGTTTTCAAAGTATGGCCCCGCTGATCATTGGGGCCATGAAGAGACTTTTTCTGTAGTACATGAAGTCTAAAATCTATTTTGCCAGTTTGCTATTTATTTTTTCCCCTTTTTGTATCTCAAGTATAATTTTCCAGAAGTTACATAGTGTAAAATACCACCACAGGCAATCTATAAAGCAGATATGAAAATTTTATAAATATAAAGTATCTTAAAAGCATGTTACTAGAATTTTTTCCATTTCTTCTAGGTTCTCATGTTTAGTAGCATAAAGTTTCTCAAAGTAGATATCCCTTTGGATATCTGCAATTTCTGTCATGATCTCCCCCTTTTCATTTCTAATATGGGTTATCAGATTTCTCTCTCTCTCTCTCTCTCTCTCTCTCTCTCTCTCTCTCTCTCTCTCTCTCTCTCTCTCTCTCTCTCTTTGTGAGTTTTGCCAATGGTCTATCAATCTTGTTTATTTTTTCAAAGAACCAACTTCTGCTTTCGTTGATCTTTCGGATTGTTTTTTGGTTTTCCACTTCATTGAGTTCTGCTTTCAGCTTTGTTATTTCCTTCTGTCTCCCTATTTTTGGTTCCTTTTGTTGGTCCTTTTCTAATTTTTTGAGCTGCGTCATTAAGTTATTCAGGTATGCCCCTTCTTCCTTCCTGATGTGTGCTTGTAGAGCTATCAATTTTCCTCTCATGACTGCTTTTGCTGTGTCCCATAGATTCTGGCAGTTTGTGTCATTAAAAATAACACCCCTCTTCACCAGTGCAATATTCCCATCATCAATTCCCTCCTCTCCCCCACTCCCTGCCTGTACTTGAGGCAGACATTCTACTTCTCTCACTCCTTAACATTCTAAGTTTTTTAAAATGATAAAGAGAACTCACAAGTACAAAAGCTCCTTGAGGTGGGCGGGGAAGAGAGAATAGAGTAGGCAGAGCACTTGCCTTGTAAGCCTTGAAGATTTGGTGCCTTGTGACCTCTATAGATCCTCAACCTTCCCAGAATTAATCTGAGTACAGAGAAAGGAATAGCACTGAGCATAGCCAGATGTGGCAACAAACAACAAACAAAACAGGGGGGACCTGCATAAAACTTTCAAAAGTTATTCAGAGCTTGCTATTCAAGCCCATGCTCTCCCTTGAACACTTGGTCTCTATGTCTCTTTGTTTATTTCCACTCCAGAGAAGTCTGTGCCCTCTCTTAAACACACACTTCCCACTCTTCCTCCCCTCACATGTTCCTAAATTTCCATGAAAACTATCTTCCTTCACCATCATGCCTCCTCCTGAAATTCTTTTGTGATGAACCCCACAGTGCCTGTGCAGAGATTGTGACTAACTTGAATTAGTCCAGGCATTTCACCCAGCACTAGTGACTGGGGGAGAGCAGAGCAGAAAGGGTTCTTTTCTCTTTTTTAATTTCTACAGTTAATGCTTAAAAGTATATTTATCTTTACTTTTTTATTCAAAGAACTATGACTTACAAAGTGAATGACAGTTGAGTTTTAAACATATAATATATATTTCAATATGAATGCTATGTGACTGTGATTGAGTCATGACATTGAGCCACTGGCAAAGCAGCTATTGTGGGTGCTGGCGGTGTTGTGGTGGTATTGGCGGGTGCTGCTGGTGTGGCTCACCTCTCTCTTCCCCAAGACTGCCAGCTTTCTGTTGCCAGTCTGGGTACTCGTGATTTTTCACAGTTTGTTTCACGTCTCATTTAAAAACAGAGCAAATCTATGGAGCTGTACAAATGCAGATATGGCAACTGCATTTGTGGGGCATGATTTAAACTGCCAGGAAGTATGAGAAGGCAAAGAGAGGGTGCCCACACTCCAGAGTAGGTTCTTTATAGATTCATGTCATACAAGCAACAATATGATCCTGTTTCTCTGCAGAGCCTGGTAAATCCTTCATTGTTTTACAGTTGAAGAACTGAGGTCCTAAAATCCCAGAGCTAGCTAACCTAAGGTCTCAAAATAGAACAGGTGTAGCCTACCTGCATGTAAACAAATGCTTGTGTCACCAATTTCTTACAAATCTTAATGGACCTCAGTTAACAGAAAGCTCACCAGTAACAAAACAAACCGAAAGATTAAAAAAAAAAAACAGGTCACAGTAAAACTCAGGTCAAATAATATTAGCATTCTTTGACAACAGAAATCAAAATTCCCAGAGACAGAGCTATTGTCAAGACTAATTAAAGCATATTCTTTAGGGACAGAGAGCTAGTACAGGAGTTAAGGCACCTGCCTTCATTCAGCCCAACAAATATCATTAAGTGTCACTGCCAGGAGTGATCCCTGAGCACAGAGCCATGAGCAAGTTGATGAATATAGTACAGCACAGTTCAAAAAAGCAAACAAAAAAAATAAAACTTTTTTTAATCTCATCAAGTAAACACTAAAAAATTAAATACCAACAAATGTAAGTGCCTGAAATGTTCATCCTTTAATCTCCCTCTCTGACTGAGTCTTTCTCTCTCTGTGTCTCTCTCTCTCTGTCTCTCTCTCTCTGTCTCTCTCTCTTTGTCTCTCTCTCTCTCTGTCTCTCTCTCATTTTGGACATCTCTGAATGTTAAGAATCTCAAACTTTATTTTTTTATCTGTTCATCTTTTATTGGCACTTGGCATGTTTTCTATACTTAATGTTTTGAAGAATCTCAAACTTTAATCTTTATAATTACATTGTGATAATGTTAACTGGAATCTAGAACAGAGAAAAAAGATCAAGTGTAAGAAATCTGTGGAAATCCAAAATTAAGTGCAATTTAGTTGATACTACGATACACTAAAGATTTCTGTAATTTGTCACTTCTTTCCCATCAGGAGGCAGACTTAATTCTCCTTCCCCTGATTTGGGGCAGGCTGACAGCTTTAATCAACTAGAGGATTGCAGTATTGTTATTACTGACAATTACTACAGTTGGGCTATTTCTCTTTTTTCAGTTGTTTCTGTTGGCCAGGGATACAACCATACATAAATACCATACTGAGTTACATCCTCAACACTTTCAACTGAATTGTTAAAAAAATATGGGGCCGGAGAGATAGCATGGAGGTAAGGCGTTTGCCTTTCATGCAGGAGGTCATCGGTTCGAATCCCAGCGTCCCATATGGTCCCCATGCCTGCCAGGAGCAATTTCTGAGCCTGGAGCCAGGAATAACCCCTGAGCACTGCCGGGTGTGACCCAAAAACCACTAAATAAATAAATAAATAAATAAATACAGAACAGTAGAACAGGTATTTTTTATACGAAGCATGGAGTGGGTGGAGGAATAGAACAGGGAAAACTACACCACACCACACTACAACAATAGGGGAGGGAATGGTCACCATGGAGGAGAATGTGTGTGCTGAAAGGCAGTAAAGCATTATTCATGAAATGCCATCACTAACAGTCCTGTAAACCACAATGCCAAAAGTTTTGTTTTGTTTTATTAAGTGCCCATCAGAGAGGCAGGCTGTTGGCTGAGAAAGTAACAGAGGTTTGAGGAAACCTACCCTGGTGAAGAAATAGGTTTTGGAACTCTGCATAACTGAAACTCAATTATGAATACTTTTTCTTTTTAATCCAAAGTGACTGAATAAAACTTCTTTCTTTTTATTTAAACACCAGTTAAAAATTGTTCAAAGTATACCACTCTTCACAGTACACATTTCCTGACAGTTTCCAGTTTCCCTCCCACCCTCCCCATTACTCTCTCTCTCTCTCTCTCTCTCTCTCTCTCTCTCTCTCTCTCTCTCTCTCTCTCTCTCTCTCTCTCACCCATTTTTTTTCCTTTTTAGTCACTGTTAATGAAGTGGTACCATGCATATCACTATCTCTATTCTGCTTCCATTTTTTCCCGATCCCCTTTTTTCCCTTCTTTTTTTTTTCTCATCTGCTTCCATTTTGGACCAAAGAAATAACATAGTGGGTAAGGCATTTGCCTTGAACACAGATGACCTGGTTCAATCCCCAGGATCCCATATAGGATCCCATATATCCCCAAGCATTCCAGGAATAATTTCTGAGCACAGAATCAGGAGAGGAGTAACCACTGAGCACCACCAGGTATGGCCCAAAAACAAAACAAAATGAAAAACTGGTTAAAAAAAAAGTGTGGGGCCAGAGTGATTTTACAGAAGGTTACACACGGCCAATCTGAATACAATCCCTGGCATCCCATAAGGTCCCCCAAGCACTATGAAGAATAATACCTGAGTGCAAGACAGGAATAACTAACCCCTGACTATCACTGGGTGTGGCCCCAAAACAAACAAACAAACAAACAAAAAGTGAGATAACTTAAAGGAATGAAGCAATTGAGTTTCATATATGAGATCTTGAGTTTGATCCCCAACACTGCAGGCATGGTTTCCTAGCTAAGCATAATCTCATGGCAGACCTCACCATTGCCAGACCACATCACAAAACTGGTAGCCCAGGTTAAGTCCAAAGCACCACCTGAAGGTCCCTATTCAAATTAACAGTATTGTAAATCACAGTACCTCAATTTTAAAAAGTTAAATTACCTCCCAAAATCATAACTGATGGCTATGTCACTTGGTAAACCACCATAAAGTGGTCTTGGCACTAACCATCCACTGCTAACACCAGGCTGAGAGGCCTGAGACCACGAATGAAAGGGAGCGAAGTTCCCATCTTGGATGCCCTGCCAGGACCCCAGGCCTGTAAGTGAGGCCTTCCCAGGCCCTTCAAGCTAGCTCAGTCCTCTAATCACTACGATGAGGGCCCAAGTCAAGTCGGGCTTAACATGCTGACTTACACAAGGACATAAAAATGGCTCTTTTTCAAGCTATTCCATTTAGGGTTGTTACACAACTATGCAACCACAGATAATCTCACTAACGCAATTCTCCATCCCAAAACGCAAATGCCCATGCAGAGTGAAATGTAATCCAAACGTGGTAAACAGCTTCTCCCCTCTCTTCCCAGTTGTTAGGAAAGGATGAATTCAGTCTTTATCAAGGAAAACCTGAAAATGTCACAGTCACAATACAGTTCATATACCCTGCTTCACTCTACCTGCACTATCATCCTTGCTCCTTTTACATCTAATAAGTCTGCCCCTGGCTATGACGGCACATGCTTGCTATGTGGATTCCATAAATGTCTCTATTTTCCATAAGACACTTATTTACATGTCTCTGTTTCATATGTCTATTTCCATAAGTGTCTCCCCCACTAGAAATTACCCCTTGGTATAAATGTTCCTTTCCTTGAGTGGTAACCCCTAGTGGACAAGACACAGCACCTGTTCAGAGTCCTGCATTGTTTCAACTTTATCATAACCAAACTCTTACTTTACTACAATAGTTTTCATGGGAAGTTTACTTTAAAATATAAACTTTGTGGGGGCTCATTCTTCTTCCACTGAGCTGCACTCCATCTTAGGAGCAGAAAGCTTGGGTAGTTTGAGTTCCTTGCTTGAGCACTGGATTTCCTGAATCCATTCTGGTTGGTTTGTTTGTTTGTTTGTTTTTGGGGGGGTCACACCCAGAGGTGCTCACAGGCTACTCCTGGCTCTGTGCTCAGAAATCGCTCCTGGCAGGCATGGCGGGGGGTGTGGGGGAGGGGGGAACCATATGGGAATCTGGGATTCGAACATGCAAGGCAAATTCCCTACTGCTGTGCTATCTCTCCGGCCTCATGAACCCGTTTTCGTACCTCTTCACTGTGTGAATTATTTCCTGCAGATCTCTACAACTGGAACTGTTCCCCCTGGCCTAACCGGACAGGGGGATGGGAACTGCCTTTGCCTTTCCTGTCTGGGAGTTTGGTGGGAATCAAACCTCAACCAATCTCCTAGAGAACGCGAATCTTCACCATGCATCTCACCCTACACCCCTAGTGAGCACCACTGCTCCAGTGTGTGACCCCTAGAGGTCACACAGTAGGTAGAGGGCTTTTTTTTTTTTTTTTCCACACAGCTGACCTGGCTTCAATCCCTGGCCCCACCTATAGTGCTCTGAGCCTGCCAGGAGTGATCCAGGAGTAAGCTCTGAGAAAAGCTGGATGTAACCCCAAACAAAACTAAAAAAAGAACATGACCCCCGGTGAGCACATATGTAGATACCTCAGCTAAAGAGGGGCAGGACCCGGAAACAACGTCTCTGCTGCTTGATGTGGGTCCTTGGGGAACACCACAACCAAATGTGTGTGAGATCCCCGGTCATCGCGGCCACCTCCACAGGGTATAGTGAAGGATGAAACAAAAACAAAAACAAATATAAATAAATAATAAACTTTGTTTTTTGGACCACACCTGGAGGTGTTCAGGAATAATGCCTGGGAGGGCTCAGGGTTCACGGGTATCAGGGACAAAATTCTAGTCAGCCACATGCAAGACATCTTAACCATTGTACTGCCTCTCTTGCCTGAGGTTTCCTTAACATGGACAACATCCACCTATATAATGGAAAAACAATCCCTCGTAAGGACATTAGATCCAACTTTAAGTTAATGACAGAACTGAAGTAGTCAAAATATGGTGTTACTGGATAGGAAAATGTCAGACCAATGGAACAGATTAGAGACTCCTATCTGTGACAAAGGAGCTGAGGACATGGAGTGGAGTTTTAAAAGCCTCTTTAGCAAGTGGTGCTAGAAAACCTTGATAGCCACATTAAAAATAAAGATTAATTTCATATTTCACAACATATAAAGATGTTCATTCAAAGTGTCTAAAAGCCTTGAGGTTAGGCCAAAACCCATAAAATACACTGAGGAAAGCCAAAGAGATAGTACAGCAAGTAGAATGTTTGCTTTGCACACTGCTGACCCACATTCAATCTTCAGCACCACATTTGGGCCCTTGAGCCCCACCAGGAGTGATCCCTGAGCACAGAGCCAGGATTGGGAACTATGGATAAAATTCTCCAGGATATAGACCTCAGAGTTTCTGTATCTTATTTCAGAAAGCCAACAATCTCAGGAGGAGAGGGTGGGCCAGGCCCCCACCCTACAAAAGCCAAGCTTTCTGCCTCTGTCATCCAGAATCACCATTTTCCCATTAGCCCTGTATCATCACTGACCCTCTGTGATTCACTGTGGGGACAACCATTCTGACCACAGTTTAGGTATGCCAATTTTATTACCAGGGCTTTTTGGAGCAAGTGTGGGCCCTCTTCCCCCATATCTTCCTTCTTCCAGAAGACCTGCTAATTGAATACCTGTCCCTAAAAGCCATAGTATCAGTAATAGTGCTTGGAATTTTGGACAACTTCACTTGTTAAAGAACACCCCACTTTAGTTAATAGAACAGGCAGCTAACAACAAGAGCTTACTAAATGTTCTGCCATTATATTAATGACTTTTTGGAGGTACAATAATTTTCGCAAATATGCTTGCTATTCTTTTTCTTCTTTCTTTTCTTCTCTTATTTTTTTTCTATATTTTTCAATAACGCTGTTTTCACTTATACTAAAAAATGTGTATGATGGGGCCGGTGAGGTGGCGCTAGAGGTAAGGTGTCTGCCTTGCAAGTGCAAGCCAAGGAAGGACCGCGGTTTGATCCCCCGGCGTCCCATATGGTCCCCCCAAGCCAGGGGCGATTTCTGAGCGCTTAGCCAGGAGTAACTCCTGAGCATCAAATGGGTGTGGCCCCAAAAAATGTGTATGATTATCATTTATGTCAACTATGTGATGCATTTTATTTAAGTAAAAATGAATAAATAAATTTAAATAAATAAAGATGACTTTATTTCATAGGCAAATGTAAAAAAGAATTCATGTGACAACTACATTAAATTAAATTAAAAGGTTTTCTAGATGACAAAAGAAATTCAGGCTAAAATAAAAAGATGTCCTACTGTCTGGGAGAAAATTTCTGCACCTAAGATAAAGGTTAATATCTCAACTGTATAACGAACTCATAAAGCTCAGCAACATAAAAACTAATAATCCCATTTTTAAAATGGGCCAAAGAGATGAATGGACACTTTCATTAAGAGAGCATATGGACTGCCAATAGGTATATGAAAGTGTTGCTCACTTGTGATCTGAGAAATGAAAACAAAAATAAATTAAATAGCATCTCATCCAGTAAGAGTGGCATATATAAAAAAAACTGAAAATAATCAGTATTAGAGGATATGCAATGAAAATGGAAACATCATTCACTGTTGGCGAGAATATCCTATGACTCTCTAGGTAGATTCCTCAGTTTTATAAGACTGGTGTTCCCATATGATCCAGCAATTCTACTCCTCAGTATCTTACCCTACCATCCTCACCAAATTTTAAAAACTGATTTAAAAAATAAGGTACACCTATTTATAGCAGTTATGGGTATAATCCTTGGTAGAATATGGAAACAACCCAAATGTCAAACAATGGGGCCAGAGAGATAGCAACGCAGTAGGGCATTTCGCTTGCAAGTGGCCAACTCAGGACCAATGGTGATTCGAATCCCAGCATCCCATATAGTCAGTCCCCTGTGCCTGCCAGGAGCAATTTCTGAGCCCAGAGCCAGGAATAACCCCTGAGTGCTGCCAGGTGTGGATCAAAAACAAACAAACAAAACCAATGTCAAATAACAACAGGTGAATGGATAAAATTTCTGAAACAGATACACCATGTAACAGTATGCAGCTATAAAATTAGGGATGTTTACTACAACATTGGATAGAACTGGAAGGTATCAGGTTCAGGGAAGTAAGTCATCGGAAGAAGGAAAAATCCTAGGTAATCTTACTCCTTTAATACAGAACAAGAAGACAAGGGAACTAGAGCTATCAAATGATGGCAAACCATGCTCACTTCGGCAGCACATATACTAAAATTGGAACATACAGAGAAGATTAGCATGGCCCCTGCGCAAGGATGACATGCAAATTCATGAAGCATTCCATATTTTTATAAAGAATTTGTCTACCAAAAAATGATGGCAAACCTTTGCCCTGAGTTACATTACTGAGAATTACCATAAATAGGTATAAAGAGAAATAATGTAGTGAACTGGCAATGCACAAGGGCATTGAGTGAGAATCTTGGACACTATAATAATTTTTACAGATTTTGTTAAGAGGAATGGGAAGTGGGAGGAAACCTCTGGAAGAGGATACTAACACTGATGGTAAAATTGAAGTTGAATATTGTAAGCCTGGAGAGCTATATTGTAAATCACAGTGCCTAAATTTAGAAACAAATTTTTTTGAAAAATGCAAAGTGGAATATTCTCCAGTAACTGATAGGAGTTAGAACGTGACTTTAAGAACTTTTTGCATTATGACTCTATAGTGTTTGGATGTTTGTGGTAAGAGAAAAAAATTTCTAAAAAGTTTATAGGGGGCAATTCTATTCTGTCAGGTACACTGAGATGTCTTGATTGAATAGAAAATTATTTCATGACACATTGAATTTTTTTAATTTTTTAAACGTCATTTATTGATTGATTGATTGGTTGGTTGGTTGTTGGACCACATCCAGCGATGCTCAGCGGTTACTCCTGGCTCTGCACTCAGAACTCACCCCTGGCAGGCTGGAGGATCATAGGGGATTGAGGAATCAAATAGGGTCCCTCCAGGTTGACTGCATTTAAGGCAAACCCCCACCACTGTGCAATCTCTCCGGCCCCACACGTTGATTTTTTTTTTTGGTTATACAGATATAAAAGCAAGAAAGAACATTGACTGTTTAACTTATTCCTTATCCACAAGCAGTAAACTACTGAGGAATAACCACTATAGAATTGTAAAATGGTGATCAAATGCAGTAAAATGTGAATTCCCTCACTGAAATGCAATGCCTATTTGGACAAAGTAGGTTATTTTTCAATTGTCAAATAAACAATTCCTTTATTGTGAGCAACCAACAGGCAGCTGTGACTCCACAGTATAATCAAAGCTGTCTCACACGTAACATATAGGGCCCTGAGATAGGAAAGATAGCAAAGCAGGTAAGGTGCTTGCTATGCACATACTTAACCAGCACCCCATATGGTCCCCCAAAGTCCCACCAGGGTGATTCCTGCATGGAGAACCAGGAGTAACCCTTGAGCATCACCAGGTATGACCCAAAAACTAAAACTAAAAATTTTAATAGAACTTCCGACCCACCATGTGAACATTTCTCAATGAGATTTGGGAGCAGAGAGTAGTTAAGTATCGATATTTAATTGTGAGTCGAAGTTCTTATCCATATTAGAGTCTCCGGGGTAAGGAATCTCAAAGTCCCTGATTGCCACTTGCTGACCAGCAGCTACCAAACTGCAGGACTTATTTTCCCACCATCACTTTGAAGTCAAGGGGTCATTTCAAGGGCTCCAGAACCAGCGTCTGAGGAAGAACCTACATCCTAAGCAGGTCTTACTTCTTAGGCAGTACTCCCTGTTCCTTCAAGAACCGCCTAATTATTTTCCTATGAGAAATTTTTACAAAATTCTGTAGATGTCAAGAAGGGGGTAGTGAGAATGGGAGAAAGTGTATTCGGTGCTCCTGGCAGCCAATTAAGGAGGCACACAGCCAGTACCCATGGAAACTGTAGAGCCTTGGACGGAAGGAGAATGGTTGTGACATTAAACCCCAGGAGAAGGCTGCTGTGCTTCTTCTGAGGACCCTGAGGACCTGAAGGGAACTCTGTCCTGTGCTTCTCTGCCTTTCCTGAATTCTTGAAACTGTCCTCAAGCCCTGGGAAGTGAAGTCCCAAAAAACTGCATTCTGAAGCTGCCCAGTTAGGGAGTGAGTGAATAAGAACTGGCTGGTTGTGGGGGTTGCCAGGCAGAGTGCTGAATGCTCTACCTGCATAGACTCCACCATGCTGTGCTTCTTCTGAGGAGCCTGAGGACCTGAAGTAAACTCTGTCCTGTGCCTCTCTGTCTTTCCTGAATTCTTGAAGCTCTCCTCAGAGTCCAGGGAAGCAAACCCCCAAAAACTGTCACCTAGAGACCCTAGAAGAGCGGGTTGCGGCCGCACACTTTTTCTCACCAATAAACCCCACCACAACATGCAGAAAAAAATCACAGTACAAGCTTGACAATGGGGAAACCTCACAGGCAAACACCATGCAGAGAATGGAGACAATAGCTCGGATGACCCAAAAAATTCCAACCATCTGATTAATCTCTCAGATAAGGAGCTTAGAATAGAAATATGGAAGATGTTTGTAGAACTCAAAGAAAGCATAGATCGATTTGAACATAACACAAAGACAGAAATCAGAAAACTCCAAACTGAAATAACAGATCTGAAAATCATGGTAGCTCAAGTGAAGAACTCAGTGGATAGCCTCTCCAACAGGTTAAACAGCAGCTGAGGACAAAATCAACGTGCTGGAAGATGAGATGCAGAAAAACTCAACAGAGCAGAAGAAATTGGAAAAGAACCTTAAGGCAAGCGATCAGGCAATGGAAACAGTATGAAATGTGAACAGATGAAAATAGAAGTCTTTGATAAACTCAACAGAAACAACATGAGAATCATTGGAGTCCCAGAGACCCAGGTAGGAGATCCCCAGGAAAAATCAACTGTCAAAGACATCATCAAAGAGATACTCCCAGAGTTAAACACTACATGCAATCAAATCCTGCATGCCCGAAGAGTACCAGCTAAAAGAGACCCAAAGAAAAACACTCCAAGACACATCCATGTTACAATGACAAATCCCACAGATAGAGATAAAATACTGAAAGCAACAAGATCAAAAAGGGAAATTACATTCAAGGAGCATCCTTAAGACTCACAGCAGACATGTCACAAGAAACGCTCAAGGCCAGAAGACAGTGGTGGGATATTGTGACAAGACTGAATGAAATGGAACCTCACCAAGAATACTGCCACCAGCCCGACTCACGTTCAGATTTGAAGGAAGGATACATTGCTTCATGAATAAGCAAATGATCAGAAACTTCACAGATGAAAAACCAGCCTTAAAGGAAAAACTGACAGGTCTACTCTAAGACAAGAGAGACCAACAAACACAGCAAACTTATCTACAAAGATGATATAAAATCCTATGACAAACATCTCCCTCAGTGTCAATGAACTAAATTCACCAATTAAAAGACACAGAGTGGCAAAATGGGTCAAAAAGATGAATCCAACCTTCTGCTGCCTACAAGAAACACACCTGAATAATCAGAACAAACATAGACTCAAAATCAAAGGCTGGAGGAAAATCATCCAAGCAAACAGCACCCTTAAAAAAGCTGGGGCGGCCATATTAATATCTGATGACACCAACTTTATACTCAAAAAAGTTGTAAGGGACAAAGATGGACACTACGTACTAATCAAGGGATATGTGCAACAGCAATAAATCAGACTATTAAACATATATGCACCCAATGAGAGACCAGCAAATTATCTAATACAATTACTGACAAATCTGAAAGAAGACATCAATAACAACACATTAATTGTGGGAGACCTCAACACGGCCCTGTCAACACTTGATAGGTCAACCAGACTGAAACCAACAAAAACATATTAGCCCTGAAAAGACTAATGGACGAAAGAGGACATGTAGATATATATAGGACACTCCACCCCAAAAAACCTGGATACACATTCTTCTCCAATGTACGTGGGTCATTCTCCAGGATAGACCACATGCTGACACATAAAACATACCTTCATAAAATCAAGAGGATAGAAATCTTGCAGGCTAGCTTTGCTGGCCATAAGGCTCTGAAATTAGATATGAACTACAAAGAAATTAAACAGCCAGCTACTGAACAACCAGTGGGTCCGAGATGCAAGTACACATCAGGAAAGAGAAGGGGCATACCTGAATAACTTAATGACACAGCTCATAAAATTAGAAAATGGGGCCCGGAGAGATAGCACAGCGGTGTTTGCCTTGCAAGCAGCCGATCCAGGACCAAAGGTGGTTGGTTCGAATCCCGGTGTCCCATATAGTCCCCCGTGCCTGCCAGGAGCTATTTCTGAGCAGACAGCCAGGAGTAACCCCTGAGCACCGCCGGGTGTGACCCAAAAAACAAAACAAAACAAAAAAAATTAGAAAATGACCAACAAAAGGAACCAAAAATAGGGAGACAGAAGGAAATAACAAAGCTGAAAGCAGAACTCAATGAAGTGGAAAACCAAAAAACAATCCGAAAGATCAACAAAATCAAAAGGTGGTTCTTTGAAAAAATAAACAAGATTGATAGACCATTGGCAAAATTGAGAGAGAGAGAGAGAGAGAGAGAGAGAGAGAGAGAGAGAGAGAGAGAGAGAGAGAGAGAGAGAGAAACCTGATAACCCGTATTGGAAATGAAAAGGGGGAGATCACAACAGATATTGCAGAAATCCAAAGGATAATCAGAGACTACTTTGAGAAACTTTATGCTACTAAACATGAAAACCTAGAAAAATGGATAAATTCTTGGACACTTATAACATTCCACGGTTAAGTAAGGAGGATGTAGCATATATAAACAACCCCATCACTATGGAGGAAATTGAAACTGTAATCAAACGTCTGCCTAAAAAGAAAAGCCCAGGCCCAGATGGATTTACTAATGAATTTTTTCAAACCTTTCAAGAGGAGCTACTGCCAATCCTAGCTGGGCTCTTCCATGAAATTGAAAAACGAGAACACTCCCAACCAACTTTTATGATGCCAACATCACCTTGATACCAAAACCAGACAGAGATGCTGCCAAAAAAAGAAAATTACAGACCAATATCAATGATGAATGTAGATGCAAAGATCTTCAACAAAATCCTGGCAAATAGGATCCAATGCATCACCAAGATCTTTCGGGCCCGGAGAGAGCTATTTCTGAGCAGTCAGCCAGGAGTAACCCTGGTGTGGCCCAAAAACCAAAAAAAAAAAAAAAAAAAAAAAAGGCGATCTTTTACTATGACCAAGTAGGTTTCATCCCAGGAATGCAAGGATGGTTTAACATCCATAAATTTATCAACATAATACATAACATCAACAAAAAGAAAAATAAAATTCACATGATCATGTCAATAGATGCAGAGAAAGCATTTGATAAGGTACAACACCCATTCTTTTTTTTTTTAATTTTTAATTCTTTTTTTTATTAATTTTTTATTTTGAATTATGAGAACAAAAGATGCAAAAAAAGAGGATAAGGTAAAGTTACAGTGGAAGGACAATCACCCATAACATAATTATCAGAAGAAGTCCCCTTGCTGATATCTTAACTTTGAACTTTCAGCCAAAGAAAGATAAGATAAATAAAACAGAATCCATGTGCAATTACTTTGTCCCTCAAGTCCCCAGATTGTAGCACATTATAATATTTCTTAACAGCACACAAGGCAATCTAAAGCCATCAAACTTACGTAACTCCTTAAACATTAGAGGCATAGTATTTTTTTACATTTTCATGTACATGCATATTAGCTTAAGTTAACCTCAAATTTTAAGTGGGTGCGTTTTAAGGATTAGAGTCAAAGGAGCACAGTAAAAACGGTGTTAGAGTGGCAATTGTTGTTTGCATAGGCCCACCAAAATATGAGAGGCATGGAAAGGAATAACCTTGGCCTAAATACAAAGAGATCCTACCCCTGAAGTTTCCTGGCATAAGACCAGCTCTAGGCTTCAGGCAAGTTATCCTTCGAACCAAGACATTGTCCGTAGCGCCAACACACTTATCACACAGTCTCTGTTGTTGGTATCATGTTTCTGTATTAAAGATTCTGGAATCTGCATATCCTACATTGAAGTCATGATGTGGAGTGCCTTTTCGTTTCACCTCACCATGAAAGGGCAATGGAGGAAGCCCTGTCCTGTAAGCAGGTTGTTGTTATTAAGTCTTCTCAGTGTTAAGGGAAGTCTCTTTTGAGCAGGACGATGTCTGAGCAGTGGTAGGGTCTTCCGTGGTAGAGGATGATGATATAGACAAACCTCACCATTAAGGGGCAATACAGCAAGCCCTGTCCAGTAAGCAGGTCATTGTTCTTGTTGTCTTCTCGGTGTTAAGGGAAGTCTCTTTTGAGTAGATCGATGTCAGAGCAGCTGTAGGGTCTACCCTGGTACAGGAATGCCTCCGGGTGATGTTATATACAACCTTGGATGTTTTGTAAATGTCTTCTGTAGATCAAGGGGTAAATGGAGAATGCCCATAATTCTGAGGCCTGTGCCAGGTCTTTATGTCAATGTTCAGGGTGTAAGGTCTCATTGCACTACAAGATTTGTGTGTTCCCATTTCTATTAGATAAGAACTTATTAGTATGTATAGTATTTTCCCATTTTAGTGTGCCTATGCAAACAAGAAATAAAGCCACATGGTGCTATCAGATATATGGGGGCGTAAGAACATTTCCAACAAGACACATGACTTGATTCAAACATAAGTATTAAACTGAGGGATTCTTTCACACCAAAATCCATATTGAGGAGTTCACAAAGAGAAGATAAAAACCATGGGGGGGGGGGGGGGAATCATCACTGTATAATAAAGTATTCAGCAAAAGTTTATAGCCATCAAAGAAAACACCCATAAAATGTTAAAAAGATATGTGTCTTTTTTATGCCTTTTAAAATAGTTGGGTGGGTGTTAACTCCAGGGAACCACTTTGGTCTGTGACTTAGGACTCAACAGTACTTAAGGTAGAAAGGGTAAATGAGGAGTAATGATGATAAGAGTTAAAGAAGTTAAAGAGAAATATGAACTTATGAAGGGGTATGCAAAAGAGCAGAGTACAAAGTGGACATTCTGCATACATAAAAACATAATTCAATGATAGTGAGTACTATTAATGTTTCCTGTGAGAGTACTAATAATGTTTCTTGTGCGCGAGGGGACGATAGCCCCCGAGCGATTTTGAAAATGTAGACTGGGCAGAGATTACCAGTGACTTCAAGAAACTGGGAGGCCAGAAGTTCAGAGCCCCACCCAGACCCTCCCTAAGGAGCTGCATGGATAATGGGGGAAGGCCTAGGGTACACCTTCAAGCTCCACCAAGGGACCCAACTCACCGGCTTGCCCAGGCATGTGGCTTGGGGAAGCCCTGGAGATCTGGAGCAAGGTGGTAGAGGGGTGCTGGGGTTATCCAAGTCCCGCACCCCCACTAGGCCTGGTCAAGCAGGCCTCCGGCATGGCGGGGGCCTGCCAAACCTCCTCCTGCTAGACTCCCGGCTCCCAGGAAGGAGAGATCCTTCAAGAAGCCGGGAGGCCAGAAGTTCAGAGCCCCACCCAGACCCTCCCTAAGGAGCTGCATGGATAATGGGGGAAGACCTAGGGTACCTTCAAGCTCCACCAAGGGACCCAACTCACCAGCTTGCCCAGGCATGTGGCCTGGGGAAGCCCTGGAGATCTGGAGCAAGGCGGTAGAGGGGTGCTGGGGTTACCCAAGTCCCGCACCCCCACTAGGCCTGGTCAAGCAGGCCTCCGGCATGACGGGGGCCTGCCAAACCTCCTCCTTCTAGACTCCCGGCTCCCAAGAAGGAGAGATCCTTCAAGAAGCCCCAACACCCATTCTTGATCAAAACTCTCAGCAAAATGGGAATGAAAGGAGCCTTTCTCAATCTAGTTGAAGCCATCTACCACAAGCCAATGGCAAATATTATCTTCAATGGAGAAAAACTAAAAGCCTTTCCTCTAAATTCTGGTACAAGACGAGGCTGTCCGCTCTCACCACTCCTCTTCAACATAGTACTGGAAGTACTTGCTATAGCAATCAGGCAAGAAAAAGATAACAAGGGAATCCAGATAGGAAAGGAAGAAGTCAAGCTCTCACTGTTTGCAGATGACATAATACTCTACTTAGAAAACCCTAAAGACTCTACCAAAAAGCTTCTAGAAACAATAGATTCATATAGCAAGGTGGCAGGCTACAAAATTAACACACAGAAATCAATGGCCTTTTTATACACCAATAATGATAGGGAAGAGATTCACACTAGTGCCATGCAAACTCAAATATCTTGGAATCAACTTGACCGAAGACGTGAAGGACCTATACAAAGAAAACTACAAAGTCCAGCTCCAAGAAATAAGAGAAGACACACGGAAATGGACATACCCTGCTCATGGTTTGGAAGGATTAACATCATTAAAATGGCAATACTCCCCAAAGCATTATACAAATTTAATGCGATCCCCTTAAAAATACATGTGACATTCTTCAAAGAAGTGGATCAAACACTTAGGAAGTTCATCTGGAACAATAAACACCCTCGAATAGCTAAAGCACTCCTAGGGAAAAGGAATATGGGAGGCATTACTTTCCCCAACTTCAAACTGTACTACAAAGCAATAGTTATCAAAGCAGCATGGTATTGGAATAAAAACAGACCCTCAGATCAGTGAAATAGGCTTGAGTTCTCAGAGAATGTTCCCTAGACATACAAGCACCTAATTTTTGACAAAGGAGTAAGAAATCCTAAGTGGAGCAGGAAAAACCTCTTCAACAAGTGGTGCTGGCAGAACTGGTTAGCCACTTGCAAAAAAGCAAACATAGACCCCCAGTTAACATCATGTATGAAGCTAAAATCCAAATAGATTAAAGACCTTGATATCAGATCTGATACCATACAGTATATAGAACAACACGTAGGTAAAACACTCCATGGCATTGAGACTAAAGGCATCTTCAGGTAGGAAACTGTACTTTTCAAACAAGTGGAAACAGAGATAAACAGATGGGAATACATTAAGCTGAGAAGTTTCTTCACCTCAAAAAAAAAAAAATAGTGCCCAGAATACAAGAGCCACCCACCGTGTGGAAGAAATTGTTCACCCAATACCCATCAGATAAGGGGCTAATATCCAAAATATACAGGGCACTGACAGAACTTTACAAGAAAAAAACATCTAATCCCATCAAAAAATGGAGAGAAGAAATGAGCAGACACTTTGATAAAAAAGAAATTCAAATGGCCATAAAGTACATGAAAAAATGCTCCTCATCACTAATCATCAGGGAGATGCAAATCAAAACAACGATCAAATACCATCTCACACCACAGAGATTGGCACACATCACAAAGAATAAGAACAATCAGTGCTGGCGGGGATGTGGAGAGAAAGGAACTCTTATCCACTGCTGGTGGGAATGCCGTCTAGTCCAACCTCTGTGGAAAGCGATATGGAGATTTCTCCAAAAATTGGAAATTGAGCTTCCATTCAACCCAGCTATTCCACTCCTAGGGATGTACCCAAGGAACACAAGAATACAATACAAAAACCCCTTCCTCACACTTATATGTATTGCAGCACTATTCACAATAGCCAGACTCTGGAAACAACCAAGATGCCGTTCATCTGATGAATGTCTAAAGAAACTGTGGTACATATACACAATGGATAATTATGCAGCCGTCAGGAGAGATGAAGTCATGAAATTTTCCTATACATGTATGTACATGGAATCTATCATGCTGAGTGAAATAAGTCAGAGAGAGAGAGAGATGCAGAATAGTCTCACTCATCTATGGGTTTTAAGAAAAATAAAAGTCATTTTTGCAACAATCCTCAGAGACAATGAGAGGAGGGCTGGAACTTCCAGCTCACTTCATGAAGCTCACCACAAAGAGTGGTGAGTGCAGTTATAGAAGTAATTACACTGAGAACTACCATAACCATGTGAATAAATGAGGGAACTGGAAAGCCTGCTGGAGTACAGGTGGGGGTGGGGTGGGATGGAGGGAGATTTGGGACATTGGTGGTGGGAATGTTGCACTGGTGAAGGTGGGTGTTCTTTACATGACTGAAACCTAATCACAATCCTATTTGTAATCAAGATGTTTAAATAAAGATATTTAAAAAAACAATACCTTTTCAAAAGAAAAACCCAGGAGAGGGACTACTGATGATATTCAACAAACACATGCACAGTTGGACTAAAGGACATCAGTCCAGGATGCTAAGAGGTGGGGTGCTATGGGCCCTCAGCCTAAGAAATGCAGAGCAGGACCATAAGGATAGAGTGTGTCAGGCTTCCTCTGATCCTCTTTCTCCTCACTCTCCTCCATTCACAGTTCAGGGCAATATCTTTCCTCTGTCTGACAGACATGACATCAGATTTGAGGTCACTCTTTCCGAGTCACATGTCACTCTTGTTCTTTCCACTGAACCAGCTGTCTGCCAGGACTTCTGATTAGTCAGAAGGATCCCATTGAATTCCTCCCTGTTCACACTCAATGGGGTTCATTTCTCCTGCAAATAGACAACTTACTCAGCATCCACTTCAGGTCAACTCCAAGTCTGTGGTGTATGATCCACAAGGAATTTAAGAAAAGGAAAAAGAAAAAACATAAAGATACCACTTGATCCAGCACACATCTCAAGGGACAAAGCAAATATTAAATTTTGGTTGGAAAGAGACCAGCAAAAAATAAAAACAAACAACTTTAAGAAAAATATGAGCTACCTGGAATGAAGTTGAGATAAAAGGTCACCCTAAAAATATGAAGCCAAAAGCTAGGCAGGGTGATGAAGGCAGGAGTATGACTGCAATGTGTTCCAGAGGCATCAGAATACAGTTTGTCATCTACAAAGGCCATAAATTGGTAAGAAAATAATGAGAATAGGGTCCTGAGCAATAATACAGTGGCAAAAGTGCTTGCTTTACATATGGCCAAACAAGATCCAACCTCCAAGAACCCATATGGTCATTCAAACCCACAAGAAGTGATTCCTGAGTGCAGAGTCAGTGGAGGGAGAGAAAGGAGGAAGAATAGGAGGGAGGGAGGAAGGGAGGAAGAGAGGGAGCAAAGGGGGAAGGGGGACAGGGAAAGGAGGGAGGGAGAGAGGAAAGGAGGGAGGGAGAAAGGGAGGGAGGGAAGGAGGAAGGAAGGAGAGGGAGGGAGGGAGGGAGGGAGGAAGGAAGGAAGGAAGGAAGGAAGGAAGGAAGGAAGGAAGGAAGGAAGGAAGGAAGGAAGGAAGGGAGGGAGGGAGGGAGGGAGGGAGGGAGGGAGGGAGGGAGGGAGGGAGGGAGGGAGGGAGGGAGGGAGGGAAGAAGAAGAAGGACTAGTAAACTGGTGTTTTGACAACTGGGAGGTGAAAGTGGACTGTTCACTAACGCACATGTTCCAACAGGAATCTCAAAGAAGAAACCCCAAATCCTTATGGGCAAAGAAAGGTCATTGTGAGCAGGTATTCAAGAGGAAGTAATTGCTGGAACAAAAACTCTAGTACAGGAAAGCGTAGGATGGTGGAGGACCAAGAGGAGACTGCTGAGCCAAGTTTATAGAGTTCTGATCTATTTACAGTCTCAAAAGAGATCTAGATCCCTCCCCTCACCATCACCTATATTCCCATTCCCCCCCCCCCACATTGCCACTTCTCTTTAAATATCTGCCCATGGATAAACAAAAGTTCTATATCAAAGCCTCACTTTTCTTGCTCACATTCTCTCTCTAGCATTTCCCCAGCAGATGTCATTTTCCACACCTCTGTTGACCCACACATAGCCCCTCTCTTGTCTGCAACCAGCCTGCCCACGACACATCCACACTGCTCCCCAACACAAGTTCAACCACAGACATGCTAGGGTGGTGTGCTGAGAGTGACCCACCCTGGAATATCCAACACATGCCACATAGTGGTTTGTCCATTTTCTTCAGTGGGCTTTTCTCTGTCAACCTATGATACAAAGAATCTCTGTTCCCATAAGCAACAGTGTACACACGTGCACGCGCGCGTACACACACACACACACCTACACACCTACACACACAATCATTCACTCACTCCTCATTTCCCTCTGTGTTTAACTTTCTTTCTCGAAACATACACATTTTTTTGTGCAGCGGCCTGCATCATTTTCTTGAACAAAGGTGACAAACTCAGGTGCTTGGATCCAATATAGCCTGCTGCCTACTGGAATACACAGTGAAAATATTGCTTCAAATGGTCTATGGCAGAGGGCAAAAATTTACACAAAGGCCTAAATAGCACAAAGCCTAAAGTCCTTCTACCTGAGGCTTCACATTTTGCTACCTGTTTGAAAATGCTGAGCAGTGACGGTTCACAGTTCATCTTTAAACATATCTGTGCATTGCCTAGTATGTAGCTGGCACTTAGAAACCATCTTTTCTATGAACAAAGAATGAGAGAGGAAGCCAGTGCGAATGGAATAGAGAAGTAAGTGCAGAGATGCTGGTGGGTCTGGGGATTGGGAAGTTCCATCATGGAGTGAGGAAAACCACACTAGCAGTCCTCAAATGTGTTCTTGGTGGTCCACAAAGAGCAGTTCTGCATCAGGGCAGGGTTCAAACCCTGGCTCTAATAGTTCTGAGGGTGCTTAACATCAGATGTTACAAGCAACATCTCAGAGTTCAATATTTCCTACCTTAAAAATACATCATGATGGGGCCAGAGAGGTAGTACAGTGACAAGGGTATTTGTTTTGCATGCAGCCAATCTGGATTCAATCCCCAGCATGCCATACGGCTCCCTAGCACTCCTAGGAGTGATTCCCGAGTGGGGAGCCAAGAATAACCCCAGATCATTGCTGAGAGTGGCCCTAAAGCAAAAATAAAAATACTACTAATACTATATAATGGGACAGATTAATAATATAGCTGGAATGGCACTTTTCTTGCAAACAGCCAACCTGGATTCAATCCTCAATATCCCATATGGTCCTTCAAGCCTCACCAATAATAATCCTACAACACAGAGCCAGAAGTCAGTTCTTCTTTTTTAATAACTGTAATTTCTTTATTTAAGCACCATAATTACAAAACTTGTTTGTAATTGGGTTTCAGATCTGAACACCTCTGAATGTCACCAAAACACTCAAAAAGAAGAAAAAAAGAAATGCACACACTTCAAAATACAAAAAAAATGCATACTGTTAATAAAACTACCCCTACTGAAGTGCTTTGAGTATTAAGAAACAAAGCTCTGTACACAAAGTACGCTAGTCTCTTCCTATTTCCCCCTTCTCCCTTCTATAGTGAAGACTATAGAGAAACCACCAGAGGCAGTGAGTTCTTTCCCAAGTCTTATTTCTAAATGGGACTTGGAAGCAAACATGTAAGACCTCCATTTTTCAGCACTGTCCCTTGCCTTGGAATTCACCGGCCTATCTTCCTCCCAAACAGCTCGCTCTTGCTTGTTGATCTGCTGCTTGCCCTGTTTTACAATCTTGGTCTTTTCTCTGATTTTCCATTACTCCTATCATTGATCATAATGGCCTCAAGGTAAAGTATGCCACACAGAGAGCATATCAGGTCATCCCTCAACAACCCTTTGAAACTAAAACTCCTATAATCTATTTCTCAGAGAGGAAAAACTAGGAGACAGAGAGAGACTAGTTTCTCAAAGTCACACAGCCAAGAAGCCATTAAGCCAAGATTCAACCCTCAGTCACTCAAAGCTCATGCATCTGACAATACTGACAATACACTACTCATACAAATGCATGATCAGATGTTAATGATTCCAGATCACAAGCATTCCAAAGCTGCTCCACTCCACCTTGAAAAGCTCCCTAGCAATTATCCCAAACTCCTGGGCTTTTGTTCTTAGGGAAACTTTCAATTGCTGCTCCAATTTCTGCATTTGTGATTAGTCTATTCAAGTTTTATATTTATTCCTACTCACTCAGTCTTAGAAACTTGAATAACTTTCTTTTAATTTTTTCATTTATTTTTAGTTGGTGGCATGAGACAGCAGTCTGATTATACTTTTTGTTTGTTTGGTTGGTTTTTATTGTTGGGTTCTTTGGTAGGGGGTTGTCTTTGGGACACAGCTAGAAATGCTCAGGGCTTACTTCCGGCTTTGCACTCAGGAATTACTCCTGGCGGTAATGGGGAATCATATGGGATACCAGGTTTTGAACCCCAGTTCAACACAGATTGAACTTGAGTGTGCAAGAAAAGCAACCTACCCACTATACTACCATACCACTATACACCTACTATACCCACTATACTACTACTTAGGCTTCATCTAATATTATTTTTTAAGTATAAGTTGTAAATTCACCTCTTTTGTTTCCAATTCTTTTATCAGGATTTTCTTTTTCCCTTTTCTTCTTTATAAGTCTAGTAAGGTATTTATAAATTATACTGATCCTTTAAAAATATACCTCTTGATTTCATTGATTTTTCTGTCATTATTTTGGTTTTCATCTACTCTAATATTTATTATTCTCTTATTTATTTCTAGTGACTTGGCTGCCTCTCCTTTTCCAGTTATTTACAGATTAAAGTTATTTTATTTGAGTTTTCTTCTTTATTGATACGTATAGAGAATTCTTTTCCTCTTAAATTTTCTTCTTTGCTGACACCACAAATGCTGTCGTCATGTCTGTATTTGGCCAGTTCCATAGATTTACTCTATTCTCAAAAGGGATATAAACCAAATGGTGAAAAATCATGGGTACACTGGCCAAGCAGCTGAAAGCTGGCAATCTCAGGAGAAGAGATTGGGCCAAGTCCCTGCCCTGTCAAAGCCACGCCTGTTCCACTTCCCATCACTTGTAATTGCCATTTTGTCTATGTAACTGCTTCACCACCCCTCTGCAGAGATACCATCTTACCAAAAGTCCAGGTATACCAGCATTTGGGCTGATAACACCAGGACTTTTGGGAATGACTGTGGGCACCCGCCCCTTACCCCACTTCCACCTTCTCCTACTTCCAGAAGTCCTAGCAGCACACTAAAAAACATACTCCACAAAAACTGCAGTGTCACCAATAGTGCTCAGAATTCCTGGAAGGCATAGCTGGACAAGTTCTTTTTTTTTTTTAATATTATCATCTCCATTGGAACATGACGATGTAAACACCAATGTGTAGCTGAAGTCCCTTGAAGAAACAAATGAAGTAATAGAACAGTCAACTAGCAACAAGAACTTATTAAACATTCTGACAATAACTCAATAATCTCATTGGAGATACAATACTTCTCAGAAATTTGCTTGTCACTGTACTTCTCTTTATCTCTTCTTCCTTTCCTTTTCCTTCCTATTCTTTTATAATTCTGCTCTCACTTATCTAAAAAAAGTGCATTACAATCAACTATGTTAACTATTTGACATATGCTCTTTAAATAAAATAAATTAAAAAACAATTTCTTCTTTGATGTATCCTATCATAGGATATGTATCATATCTTGTCTTTTTATGTTGCTCAGCTTTACTTTCTCCTTTCGTTTCTTTTTTATTCAAGAATTATTTATAAACACACTGCTTAAGTATCCAGCTGTGCAGCACTTATAGCTACCTTCTAGTTACTGATTTTCAACTCTTTGTTTAGAAAACATGCTTGAAATGATTTCAGTTTTCACATATTAAAATTTCTTGTATGTTTCAGCAGATGTTCTATTTTTAAGAATGTTCCATGTGCAGTTGAGAAGAATATATTCATTTATTTTAGATGGAAGTTTTATGTATATAAAAATATATATTATGTCCATTTTTTGTTTCTTCACCTAATGCTACTGCTATTTACTTTTTAATGTTTTGACTAGATGTCCTGTCGATTTATGTCAAAGTTTCCCAAAATTAGTTTTTCTACCGCTTTCTTTTCTGAAAAAATAATTTCTTTGTTCCACCTGAAAATCAACTTTCTTTAAGGAATCCATCAATTACATATCCTCCATTCTTTCAGTGTTCCTCAAGGGAGGAGTAGGTAGTGCTCTAAACTTTGGGAAAGACTGCTCTAAATAGTATATTGAAATCCTCTACAGTTACTGTATTACTACCATTATATACTTTGAGAGTTATTTATAATTATTTTGGATATTTGGGTTTCACAAGGATGGAACATCCCTTTCTTCCACCTTTTATCTTTTGTTGACCACATCACTTTGTTGTTGATCCTATTACCATAATACTATTTATCCTCTTATTCAAGATTTTATGGTCTTTTGTTTCTTTTTTCATGTAGTACTCTTTCCAACATTTCCTATAGGGGAGGTCTGTTGGTAAACTCTATTAGCTTTTGCTTCCCTAGAAATGTCTTGTTTTCTCTATCGTAGTTATAAGGGTAAAGTTAGCTGTTTTTGTTATTTAGTAGTATGACTATGTCATACCACTGTGTTCTAATCTATAGTGTTTCTGCAGAGAAGTCTGAGGCATGCCTAACAGAGTGGACTATGAAAGACCTTCCTTTTCCTTAGCATCCTTCAATATTTTTCCCTTATCACTTAGTTTTGATCGTTTTAACGTAACAGCGGTATGTCTAAAGGTGACTAGCAAGACCCCTATGTAGAGTGCAATTACTCAGGTCCCCATGATTATTTATATAAATAGTTTCTCTGCTCCCTTTCTCTTGTCCCCTTCTGAATAACTCTGTTTACCCTACTAATGGAGTTATGATATTTCTCATATACTTCTTTAATGTTTTTATCTCTTCTCTTCTCTTCCATGAAGCCAATACTGTGATTTTATCTTAAACTTCTTTAGCTTTCCTCTATAAGATTTGATCTACGTATTATTTCCCTGCTACACCAAATGTGGTCTATATACCCAGCTCTTTTGGAGTTTTCTTAAAATCATTAATCTCTTTGGTAGAAATCTTCTTGAGCTATTTAACTCTTTTTTGTTGTCTTTAATTTACTTCTATTTGGAGACTACTCTCAAACAGCTCTGTGCTCAGAGGTCACTCCCAGCGGTGCTTGGGGGACTTGTAGAGCCAATTAGGAAGAAGATGAGGCTCTGGCAACTGAGCTCTTATGTAACTATTTCTTAATAACTTGAATCTGCTTTCTTGTATTTAATTGAGATTCTCTAATTCATTACCTTTTATAGCAATCACTTTTCTCAAGTCTTCATTAGTCCAATTTTGTTATTTTCTTTATTATTCTTTTATTATTCTTTTGATTTTGCTTTTGGGACACATCAGCAGTGTTCAGGGCTTATTCCTGGCTCTGCTCAGGGGATTATAATGGGTGTCAGGTCAGAGATCAAATCACAGTCAGCCACATGCAAAAGAATAAACTAAAGTTAGATCATGCAAATACGCAGAGAGTATGCAGGCAACCACTGCAAAAACAAGAATTCTTCAAGGAAAACGATAGCTTTTCAATGGCAAATTTAAAGAAACAGAACTGGGATCTGGAGAGATAACACAATGGAGAAGGTGCATGCGGTCAGCCTAGTAGTACACAGAAAAATTGATGATGAAGTTACATAGAAATCTTCCAAACACAATAAGCAGAAACAGTACCACAGAGGGCTCAAACAGCACCGACTACTGCCCAGTAAATTCACACCATGGAAAGAAAATAGTATTAAAAATTGACACCTGTTGATCTAAGTTTTGATCATTCCATTTGCCTTTGTGTTGCAAAAACAATCTGAAGTAAATTTGTGCCTATGTGGAGGCAAGATATTATAGTGGTTGGGAGAACAGAGACATTGGTGAATGGAAAGTCACACCGGTAGTGGGAGTGGGTGTTTAAATATTTAATACCTAAAACAATTGTATTCAAAACAACTTGGTGAATCACAGTGTTAAAATAAAAATTAGGAAAAGAGTAGTATATTTGAAGCTTGATAAATCAAGTTCAAAAAGAAAAACAATTGTGACTGTAATCTACATGATTCATGTTTCTATGGCAGTCTGTGGGGGAGACAATTCAATTACAGAATACCGGGCCCGGAGAGATAGCACAGCGGCGTTTGCCTTGCAAGCAGCCGATCCAGGACCAAAGGTGGTTGGTTCGAATCCCGGTGTCCCATATGGTCCCCCGTGCCTGCCAGGAGCTATTTCTGAGCAGACAGCCAGGAGTAACCCCCTGAGCACTGTCGGGTGTGACCCAAAAAACAAATAAAAAATAAAATAAAAAAAAAAAAAACAATTACAGAATACCTTTGTACTCCTATGTTCCCTGCAGCACTATTCAAAAAAGCCAAGATATGGCAACAGTCAGAGTGTCCAAGAACCTATGATTGAGTCAGGCCACAGCAATAGCATAGTGGGCAGGATGTTTGTCTTGCATATGGCCAATCCAGGTTCACTCTCCAGCATCCTATGTGGTCCCCTGAGCCTGCCAGGAGTGATTCCTGAGCACAAAGCCAGGTGGCCCAACCACCCCTACCCCCCCACCCCACCCCACCCGCCACCACCACCAAAAAAAAAAAAAATCAACTATGGCTCATATATACCATGGAATAGTGCTTGGTCATAAGAAAAGATAAAATCATGCAGTTTTTGCAGCTACATAAATGGATCTGGAGAACATCATGCTGAGTGTAGTCAGCAAGAGAGGGACAGACACAAAACGATTTCTCTCATATGTGGAATATAAAGAAAATTGGTAGGCTTGAGAGAGATGCTTAAAGCAGATAGAAACTGAGATCTGGTTTCCAGTAGGAAGACTGCCATAAGGGAGAATAGTGCAGTAGAGAAGGACAGTGGGACAATAGTTGAAGGAGATGGACAGTCTGGTGGAGAGTGTGGTGCTGGAATTTTTAAATATCAAGCCTAACATTAATTGTTTTGTAAATCACATTGCTTAAATAAAAATGTTGAATAAAAATACATCACTGGTAAGTCTTATATTTATATCTTTTTTTAAAAAACGTATTTAATTCTCACACATCAAGATTAAATAATAGAAAAATAAAAATCATTATCACTGTTATGAAGAACACAACCATCAATCTTTAAGATTTTTATATAGTACCTTTATTTTATCTTTTACTTTTAGTAGATCTGATCTACCTACATTAAAATTTTTGCCAGGTCTGTTTTGTGGTGTGAATTTTGCGTTCACTGAAATGTTATATTACTCCTATATAAGCACACTAGAAAAATATCGCATTTAAACAGCAAACTGAAAACATTCATTCATCCCCAATAAAGTCTTTCAGACTGCTCATAAATAAATCTCTACTTAAAGGCACCAAAGGGCTCTTAAACCTACTGACCACTCTACAGGGATTAGTCACAGTTTGCTCCCTTTTTTATATTCAGGCTTGTCTAAATGTTACCTTATCTGGAAGGACTTCTCCAAGCACTACTCTACAGTATCAATCCCATCATCCTCATCCCATTCCTTTACTTTATCTTTCTTTTTTTGGGGTTTTGGGTCACACCCAGGGATGCTCAGAAATCGCGCCTGGCTTGGGGGACCATCTGGGATGCCAGGGGATCAAACCTAGGTCCGTCCTAGGCTAGTGCAGGCAAGGCAGGCACCTTACCTCTAGTGCCACCACGCCGGCCCCTACTTTATCTTTCTTAACATTTACTATGGATTTTTTTGTCTGTTTCTTTGTTTTTTGTGTTAAATCTGTGCTCTGTTTACATCCATGGTCTCCTAAATCAGATCATCAGCTTTCTGGGGAGATGGAATTTTAGACCATTGCTATATCCCCTGAACTAGTTACCCAGGATACCCAATATATTGTAATTAAGCCAATCTTTGCCAAGTAATCTAATACCCAAATTTAATTTCCCTGCCCTAAATCACAATGCCTTTATCTCCTTTGCTGAAAATAAGTAAAAGCTGCTTGCCAGCCACCTCAGAGCAGCTCTTTAAGGACTGTACTTATAAAAACACACTTCATCAGTGTAAGTGTATGTTCACATACTCTCAGATTTGGGAGCTCTTCCAGATTCCTTCAATAGTAGGCATCACAAGATGTTTTAAAAGCTAAGGTTTTGGCTGCTAACTGAAATATCACAACAAAAGGATTCCTAATACCCATTTCACAACCTCACAAATGAACAGGCAAGTAGACCATTATACATCCCTGTTGATGGCTCAGATCCAACAAACAAACAAAAAATTTAGATTTGTAAACCATATAGTTCACCTTAATTCAAGTCCTTGAAAATAGGACTTTCTAAAGATAGAGGTCTATATTTTTAAGTCTAAATGTTAATAATCTTAGTTTATGTAAAGACAGTATAACAGTAAAACAAGACAATTTCTTCTAACTGTGTAAATGATGAGGAGATAGCAGCTCAGTGTAAGGACTCAAGATACAGTACAGTACTGTTTAGGGTGTCCAGTGTCAGGCTATCTTGGTGACATCCAGGACCTCCAAGTTTACACCAAATAATGCTGAGAGATCAGGTGATGCCAGGAATTAAACCAAGGTCAACAACATACAAGAAGGCATGCATCTTATACCCTATACTTATCTTTAGCCCTTAAAAACAAATCAGCTTATAACATATAATGGACCCAAATCATTAAAGAGTGCATACATTATTTGCAATTAGTTATAAAGCAGAGAAATATATTCTTAGGAGACACCTAAAGATTGTTAAAAATTGGGGCTAAAAAGGGCGACTGCCTTGTGGGCGGCTAACCCAGAACAGACCTCGGTTTGATCCCCGGCATCCCATCTGGTCCCCCAAGCCAGGAGCAACTTCTGAGCACATAGCCAGGAGTGAACCCTGAGCGTCACCGGGTGTGGCCCAAAATCCAAAAAAAAAAAAAATCGCTAAAAAAATTTTTAAAGAGATGCTACAATTGAAGCAATGTATTTTATTGAAGATTGTGTCATTACAGCTCCTGAGCAAAGAACACGAGGCCGCTGTTCCAGTGGTTCCCCAACTTCCCTCTTTTTCTCTTCGTGGCTTTTTCTTCTTTCTCCCCCTCTTGAATCACTGAGTGGTGAACATATAAAGTACACCTTATCTAGTCACTGGTCTTTCCTGGTACATTTTTTTAAAAGCATTAATCCCACATATTTATAGAAACTATACTCAGTCCATCCAGGCAGAATATGCATAAGATGCCAAACAATGCTGAGTGGGTGGGCTGGCAGTGATTTTTATGGATTTATAATAGCACCAGGCACATTTTCCAAGCCTTTTCATCAGTGCTGTGTTATGCAGGAACATAAGCCAGTACAAATGAAAGAAATGTGAAAACGCTTTCTGGAGGTGTTATCTTCTTAGGTTGGGCTGCAGCAGCAGAGCAGGCAGTGGGAGAGAGCCAGACTCCAGGGCTACCTGGGTTGAGAAAGTATGATCACATCCAAAGAGGTGGTTGAGTGAAGAGACACACAAAGACTTGAATGTGCCTGCACTTCCAGTTAGTAAATTCCCACACATGTGAGGAAATCGCCATACATATAGAAACCCCTGGCTTTCTGAGAAATATCTACTATGCTTCTGATATATTCATCATGCTTCTGAGCACATTTCTACAACCAATTTTTTGGGGGAGGGGCCACACCCAGTGACACTCAGGAGTTACTTTTCCTGGCTTGGGGGATCATATGGGAAGCTGGGTGATCAAACGACGGTCCATTCTAGTCTAGTGCAGGCAAGGCAGATAGATGCCTTACCGTTCCACACCACCACTCCAGTCCCTCTACAACCAATCTTATCAGGGAAAACAAAATGTCTCATCATCCAGATAAGTAAAATGTACTTTGGACAGAATAATTCCTAAAAAGTTTTCCTAAGGGGCTGGTGCAGCGGTAGGGTATTTGCCTTGCATGTGGCTGACACAGGATGGACAGCAGTTCAATCCCCCAGCATCCCATTTGGTCCCTCAAGCCAGGAGCGATTTTGAGTGCATAGCCAGGAGTAACCCCTGAGCATCACAGTGTGTGCCCCCCCCCAAAACAAAACAAACAAAAAAATAAGTTTTCCTAAAAAATTCAGTAACATACAAATGAATGTATTGTTGTTATTGTTGGTTCTGGGATCACAGCAGGCTATGATCAGAGATCACTCCTAGAGGTGCTCAGGAATAGAACCAGGGTAGTTGCATGGAAGGCAAGCACTCCCATACTATTTTTGCAGCACTTCAAGCAATTTTAACTAAAATATTCAGAACATGGCTTAGGAATATATATCATTTTGAAAGAACTGACATATAGAAAGCAAATAAAATCTGGGAATACTAGAGTTGACTTTACAGAAAGTAAATAACTTCCTTGCCATCTTGTACTGTAGGGATTCACAAGTGCTTTCAAGTATTCATTGCTTTCCTTCTTCAAACAGCACTAAAAAAGTACTTTAAAAATATAACTTCGTAATTTCAAACATTTCCGGTTCTAAGAGGCAGCCAGAGTGAACTGTTCTCATCCTAGAATATAAAGTAATATGACAATGAATCTTAGTAGCTCAGACTTTGGGTATGAATCTTCATTTGAAACTCAACGAGTGTTTGACTTTGAGGAAGCCATCTGACAGTAAATACAGATGGTGGGAATAATTCATGTACAATATGAGAATGGCATGATTCAATTTATTTAAGTTCCTAAAATATAGCAACTACATAATTCAGTCTAAGGATGCCCATTGCCATACTATCATCAATACCACCACTATTATTTTAGGGCTTATTATTATTAAGGACTAAGGTTCTGGAATCATGCTTGGCTTTATCCAGGTTCCCCAACTGATCCTTCATTGAATAATCAACAAAATCAGTAGTGCAGTGTATCCAGGAAGACAAATATGCTATTATTTTTTTAATTACCAGCAGATAAAAGTATAAGCATTCAATTTTTGAAAATACATGAAATTTATTTGTGGGGCTGGAGAGATAAGCACCCCTCCAGCACTGATTGTTCTTGTTCTTTGTGATATGTACCAGTCTCTGTGGTGTGAGATGGTACCTCATTGTTGTTTTGATTTGCATCTCCCTGATGATTAGTGATGTGGAGCATTTTTTCATGTGCCTTTTGGCCATTTGTATTTCTTCTTTGAGAAAGTGTCTGTTCATTTCTTCTCCCCATTTTTTGTTAGGGTTAGATAATTTTTTTGTTAAGTTCTGTCAGTACCTTGTATATCTTAGATATTAGCCCCTTATTTGATGGGTATTGAGTGAATAATTTCTCCCATTCTGTGGGTGGCCTTTATATCCTTGTCACTATTTCCTTTGAAGTGTGGAAGCTTCTCAGCTTAATATAGTCCCATCTGTTTATCTCTGCTTCCACTTGTTTGGAGAGTGCTGTTTCCTCCTTAAAGATGACTTTAGTCTCAATGTCATGGAGTGCTTTACCTACATGTTGTTCTATATACATTATGGTTCCAGGAGTGATATCAAGGTCTTTAATCCACTTGGATTTGACATTTGTGCAAGGTGTTAGATGGAGGTCTGAGTTTGCTTTTTCACACCTGGCTGACCAGTTGTCCCAGCACCACTTGTTGAAGATGCCTTCCTTGCTCCATTTGCATTTATTGTCCCTTTATCAAAGATTAATTGGTTGTATGTCTGGGGAATGAATATTATATTTAAAGCTTGGTGCTTAGTATTACATTTAAAGCATATCAAATACATGTGGAAGTGTTTAAGACCTACTTTTTGTCAAAATAGTCTACAGTAAACCATATATAATAAGGCATTTTGGGGGGTTTTGTGCCACGCCCAGCAATACTCAGGGTTTCCTCCTGGCTCTATACTCAGATTCACCCCGGCGATGCTCCAGTGACCATTTGTGTTGCAGGGGAATAAACTTGGGTTAGCCGCATGCAAGGAAAGACCTTTCCTGCTATAGTATCCCATCACCCCTAGTCTTTCTTCTTTTAAACCTGAGAGACCAGAAGGAAATATAGAAAATTCTAGGTAGAGTTGTCCTCGGATTCTAAAAATATAACTTAATTCTTTCAACCTTTGTGATAGTGCACTGTATAATGTTGTGTTAATTTTAGAAAATGAACCCATAAAAAGCAGAACACTCCAACCATCCCCAGGAGCTTCTTGTGTCCTCTGGTTAGCATGTTCATGGCCCCAACTCCCCATAACCCAGCATGTCTGTGTGTTATTATACACTTCTGTGTATGTCAAATTGTAAAGGCTAAACCTATTTTTTAATTTAACAAGTTTTGCTTTTTATAATTTTTTTGTTTTTGTTTTGGGGTCAACCCAGCAGCTCAGGAGTTACTCCTGGCTCTACACTCAGAAATCACTCCTGGCAGGCTCGGGGAACCATATGGGATGCCAGAATCTGAACCACTGTCCTGCATGCAAGGCAAATACCCTGCCTCCATGCTATCTCTCCAGCCCCGCTTCTTTTAATTTTTAAAGAGTGAATTGAGACTTTATAAAACATCACTTATTTTACTGGTAAAGAGAAGATCAGTTCCTCTGTCAAGAAATCATGGATTAGGGGCCGGGAAGGTGGCACTAGAGATAATGTGTCTGCCTTGTAAGCGCTACCAAGGAACGGACAGTGGTTCGATCCCCCGGCGTCCCATATGGTCCCCCCAAGCCAGGGGCGATTTCTGAGCACATAGCCAGGAGTAACCCCTGAGCGTCAAACGGGTGTGGCCCAAAAAAAAAAAAAAAAAAAAAGAAATCATGGATTAGGTTGAGGCCAGAGCTATTGCACAGCAGTAGTGTATTTGCCTTGCATGCAGCCAATCCAGGAGAAATAGTGGTTCAAATCCCTGCACCCCATATAGTCCCCCAAGCCAGGAGTGATTTCTGAGTGCATAGCCAGGAGTAATCCCTGAGCCTCACTGGATGTGGCCCAAAAACAAAAACAACAACAACAACAAGAAATCATGGATTACTAGAAAATTTCTCAATAATTGTTTCTTCCTCTTGGCAAGATTTCCAATATTTTCAGATATCCTCTCAGATATCACTTTATATTGTATTTTCAAACACATTTGGTAAAATAAAGATCCTTAATGACCCAAGAAAGTTTTATCCCCAGAACTACATGACCCCAAGCACCTCCAGGTATGGTTCCCCCGGTGTGGCCCAAGCAACTGTTGGGGTGGTTCTGCTAATCACCTTTATCCTTCGGCACTGAAGCACTGGCCTGGCTGGTCAAAAATCTCCACTTGTGGCCTCCTGGCCAGCTGATGACCATTGTGGAGCCTTCTCCACCTAGAAAAGTTTAAATCGACAAAAAGTGAATGCAGAGACAAGAGAGACAGTACAGCAGGGAGGGACTTGCCTTGCATGTGGCCAACCCAGGTTTGGTCTCCAGTGTCTCATAACATCCCACAGCACATCCAGGAGTGATTCCTCACTACAGAGCTAGGAGGAGCCTGTGAGTAATACAAGGTGCAGCTCCAAAGCAAACAAACAAGTAAAGGTGGAATCAGTGAGAGAGCACCTGTCTTACAGGCATAATACCAAGTTCCTCTGGGAACAGTGGCACTGCTCCAGAGACTGAATGAATGTGACTTTTGGGGATCTCAGGTACCACAAAAAAGGTGCTTTGTCTTCCATGTGCTGCAAAACTAGTTGGTCATAACAACAGCAACAAAAAAAGAAAAAAAAAAAAAACAAATAAGTAAAAATTCCATTCGCATTTGCTTTTCTCTAGGGAAGTGAGGCCATGACGTTCTGGGGTGGAGGGTCAAGTAGCACCAGATATGAACCTGGGTTATCACACATGCAAAGTGTGTGCTTTATCCACCATAAATGCCAGATCCCTGGCCTTTCATACTTTCTTTGGCTGTTCTGTTGTCATTGTTGCTGCTTTGTTGTTTTATGGCCACACCCAGAAGCTCTCAGGGGTTATTCCTGGTTCTGCACTCAGAAATCACTTCTGACAGGCTCAGGTTACCATATGGAATGCTGGGGATTGAACCTGAGTATGTCCCGGATCATCCATGTGCAAGGCACTCTGCCATGGTGCTATCACTCAGGCCTCATCCTTTGGCTATTTTTTGATAAAATCTGAGTGTATGGGGCCAGAGCAGTGGCACAGGTGGTAGGGCATTTGCCTTGTACGCACTAACCTAGGACAGACTATGGTTTAATCCCCCAGCATCCCATATGGTCCCCCAAGCCAGGATCGATTTCTGAGCGCATAGCCAGGAGTAACCCCCTGAGCATCACCGGTGTGGCCCAAAAAGAAAAAAATATCTGAGTGTATAAACAGAACCAGAATAGCCATAGCCATACTGCAAGAATGTACAAAATTACCCACAGTTTTGGTATTTTCTTGACATACCCAAAATAAAGTTGGTGAAAAGTATCTTGAAAATCATTTTGGGGCCGGGCGGTGGCGCTAGAGGTAAGGTGCCTGCCTTGCCTGCGCTAGCCTAGGACGGACCGCGGTTCGATCCCCCGGCGTCCCATATGGTCCCCCAAGCCAGGAGCGACTTCTGAGCGCATAGCCAGGAGTAACCCCTGAGCATCAAATGGGTGTGGCCCAAAAACCAAAAAAAAAAAAAAAAAGAAAAGAAAATCATTTCCCTCTCTGAGAAGTCAACACAAACTTTAGCCACAAAATACTCTCACACCTTCAAACTAGGGAAAGAACAGGAAAAGCCAAGGTCTTTGATCTCTCAACCCCATGATAATCCTTCCAGTTTCACATGTTAAAGAAAAGCTGAAGGTGAAGGCACATCTGACCACCACAGTTTGGACAGCCAGCTGATGCCAATGCCAAAGCAAAGTGGGGCACAAAACCCATAACTAGTGTATTGAATCACAAACATAAATTAGACCATCAGGATACATACTCAGTTCTAAAAACAATTGTGGGCACAGATAAGCAAATTGTGGAAAGAATCACTTGAATTTTTTATTTCACTTTATTTTATTCTATTTATTTATTTACTTATTATTGCTTGGGGTCACATCAGGTGATGCTTAGGGATCACTTTGGCTGGGCTCAAACCTATGGCATGCTAGGAATCAAACCTGGGCCCACTGTATGTACACAAGGCAAGTGCCCTACCACTTTATCTTAAGACAGGGGAACAAGCAAAAACTTGCCCAAACTACATGAAAAAATCTTATCTGTCAATTAACAAAGCTAATCTAAGGCAGGTAGCACTTTTATGACAGATTGTTCACTCCCCTACAACTGGGTCACAGAGACACGGTTTCCCAAAAGTCTGAGAGTCATTACTTGAGCTCACAAAAAGAAGTCATGGTTGCTACTTTCAGGTGCTTCTGAATCTGTGTGCAACTTTTAATTATTCACTATTTAAGTGTCTTCTTTTCATCCCCCCTTTGACTACCTAACCTTGGTGCATTCTTTTAGAATATAACTGAATACTTGGAACAGAGCACTGATGAAGAGTTTTAAGTAGAAACTGAAAGAAAATCTAAGCCAAAGGAGTCAAAGTTCTGTCTCTGATCTGTGGAGAATAGCCATGCAGCCCCCTTGAGCATTTCAGCTCCTATCACTGTGAAGAGAAAGTCCTAGTATCATCTGTAGGATGGTTCCAAGATACAAATGTCTCAACCTTCCAACTACCCCCACTTCCTGTGGCCCATCTTCACACTTCTCCCCTCCTGTTGGGAATAAGGTCAGTAGTTAAAGTCCTCCACTGTGGAGATGCACATTTATCACCCAGTTTTCCCAGAAACATATTTTCTATTCATGTCTGATTATAAATATCTCAAAATCCATGTCCTTTACACTTTACTTCTTTTCTAATGTCCAAGAATATAATCAGATATAATGAGATACAAAATTAATTATTCAGGGCTGGAGAGATAGCATGGAGGTAATGTGTTTGCCTTTCATGCAGAAGGTCATCAGTTCAAATCCCAGCATCCCATATGGTCCCCTGTGCCTGCCAGGAGCAATTTCTGAGGATGGAGCCAGGAATAATCCCTGAGCACTGCCGGGTGTGACCCAAAAACAAAACAAAACAAAACAAAACAAAATTACTTATTCATTTCCAAATGCAATGAAACATAAAGTGCCCAAGTGCTGTCTGAGGGAAAAACCATTTTGTTAGGAAGCAAATGTGATTTTAGAACATGGTTGTTATAAATGTTTGTTTCTTGGTTACTAACAAACTTCTGGGAAGTCCTCAGTGTCTCCAGCAGGGGAAGACACAGGAGGGGGGGGGGGGGTGTAGAGGGTGGGGAAGGAGAGGAGACTGAGTTAAAGGCAAACCTGCAAAGGGAGACAGTACTTGATGAGTAGTGTGACAAAAATACTAATGAGGTATTCAGGTGTTTCATAGAGAAAATCTACCTCAAGTATGAGCTTACAAACATCTATTAGGGATTCCATCTGCTCATTCAGAACTACAAATATGCAGATCAGTAACGTGTTTCAAGGTTATATCCAAACCAACTTTTTATTCCCAGTATAGAATCTCTGGAGATCCTTGCCCCATTCATTAATATCACAACGCACATTGTGCTGGATACCAAGCTTGATGCAGAGGATTTTGATATATCAATAAATGAGGTAGATACCAACTAGACAGACATCAAATGTACATAAATTACTGCAGTTCAATAAAATAAGGCCTATGGGGAGACAGGAAGAGAATTAAGATTCTGGAAAATAGGGCCCGGAGAGATAGCACGGCGGCGTTTGCCTTGCAAGCAGCCGATCCAGGACCAAAGGCGGTTGGTTCAAATCCCGGTGTCCCATATGGTCCCCCGTGCCTGCCAGGAGCTATTTCTGAGCAGACAGCCAGGAGTAACCCCTGAGCACCGCCGGGTGTGACCCAAAAAAAAAAAAAAAAAAAAGATTCTGGAAAATAACTGGAAAGTAAGAGGGACTTGTCAAGTAAGTACATGCTGAAGGAAGTTTTATGAAAAGAGTGCAACAGCTTCACATAAAATGCAAAGCATCAATCTGGCTTTAGAGGCACTGACGAAAAAGGGAAGTTTGGGGAGATTGTCCACACAAGGAATCAGACAGAAGAGAGTTGGAAAAATGCTAAAGTTTTACAAACAGGAAAGGAGGGAAATTAAGGTGAATTTAAGGGTGCTATAACCAAGAAATAAGACTTAGGGATAGGAGAGTCCTGGTATAGGAAAGTGAGGATTACATAATCCACTGTAGAAAATAAATGTAGGAAAGAAGGGGAGATATGTGTGGAATAAGGGAGGGAAGAATGGATCTAGCTTTAGATGAGAGATGATGAGAGAGAGCATGGAAGCACATAGAAAAAAAAAAGCAATGGTACAACTGGATAAACTGCATGAGAACAGGTGGCTAGAAAGAATAGTAGTGAAAGTCATGGAATTGCAGGGGAAGGGAATTTTTTTCCACCAAGAGCCATTTGGATATTTATAACATTCACTCATCAGTTATACAATATACAGAGAAGAGCATGAGTAGTCACATGTATTGTGTGTCTGTGATGTGATTTCTCAGGCCTTATACAACCTGCAAGCATTCCCACACTGGCTGATGGAACAGATGCAATCAGAGAAGAGACAAGGCATAGTCAACAGAATTTCTGCAGTGCTGGAACTATTCTGCATATCGAATACCCAACATTGTGGCCACTTGCCACATGTGATTCTGAAGCATTTAAATGGGCCCCTTCATTACAGAAATGAATTTCTTATTTTAATTCATCTAATCTCCAATAAATGCATGTAGGCTCAAAGCTACTATACAAAAGAGAGCAAATGTTGAGTGCTGGTTCTCAAATGTACAATAGGTACAGGTTCTGTTCTTGGAAAGATTTAAAAGGTAGAGATGCTTGGCTTTCAACCCCCAGAAATTCTTATTTTAATTAGATGGGTATACCATAGACATCAGTCCTTTTTTGTTTTAATTTTACTAAGACCATTGTGAATTACAAAGTCTTTCACAGTTGGGTTTCAGACATAAATGAGTCAGAGCCAATCCCACCACCAGTGTTGAAGGTCAACAGAGTAGCCCAGACAACCAGTGGGTGTGGCTTTCCCCAAACTAACAAAACCCAAAGAGTTGGGGCATGAGCGATGGATAGCACAGCATTTAGGGCATTTTCCTTATATACGATAGCTGAGCCGAGTTCAATCCCCGGCATCTTATATGGTCCCCTCAGCCCACCTGGAGTGAATCCTGAACACAAACTCAAGAGCAACCCACGAGCACTGCAAGGTGTGGCCCAAAAAACCTAAACAGATGAACATGTTCAAAAAAAAAATTAAGTCAAAGTGTTATGCATTGTTTCCCTGACATACAGTTGACTAGTCAAAAAACATCTAGAAAGACTTCCAATGGATGAATGAAAAAACATTTTTCACCCAAGACTCCACAAGCAACAGCTTTCTTTCTCTTTACAGGTCATCTATGTGTACTTAGGCTTTGTAATTGTTCCAGTTCAGACCGGATGCTGACATAAAGATGCTGACATCTTTATGAATCATTTGCCAAGATTCTACTAGCAAACATACTTTATTTACATTTTAAATGCTGTATTTTATGTATTAGCAAATACTAACGACATACTAATAAAGCATATTAGCATCAGATAAAAATAATTATTATGTGTCACTGAGGAGCAGCATTATTTGAAATGTGAATTTTATGAATAGGTACCAAAACAAGAGAAAAACAAACTTTAAAAAATGTGCAAGGATGGGAAATTTGACCACCAATCGTCTTAGGTGCCATTTTTTCCTACTTCTAGATTTCACATGAAAACAATTTAATGGACACGGGTTTATGCTCAAATTTCATTGTGAATTCTAAAAAGTTCATTCATCAAATCATAAAAGAAAATAACAAAAGTATCCAATTGCTTGCAAATTGTAAGCATTCTTTAGAAGCTGAAATCTAATTCAAAGATCATTTCCATACAGGAAAGGCAACTGAAATTAAGCAATGCATCCATTGCATGAAGATCGAGTGATGAAGATTAAGATAAGCATACTATATCTAGGTTTCTAGAATTTTTTTACTCAAAATGACATTTAAAAAATAGATATGAAATTTCTTGATGAAAAGAAACACCTATAACCTCTTTTCTAAAGCATATTTTACCCTTGAAATGATGTTTCCCATACTTTTTGGAGTGCCAAATGTATTTGTGTATCAACATAAGTTGAGTTTCACAATTGAAATGTATTTTCAAATAAGATGAAGCTAATTTGTGGCTTCTCATTAGCAGCCAGGATGAACTATTAAGCACCTTGAGTAAAAACAAAAACTCTTTCCAATCTTCTAACACAACTACAAGCCCTGCTGGAAATATCTTCTGCCAAAGAAAACCACCCATGGAGATTCTCACTCCTCACCTATTTTCCTTCGGACTAACCCCAGGGGACTCCTGAAGTACACCCAGAAACCATGAAACTAGAAACAAAGCCATAATCAATGTCTATGGAATTTTCTTTGCTTCCCTCAGAAAACAATTCTTTTGGGGAGATGGGATGATAGAAGGGCAGCCACACTACATGCACTCAGTTTTCTCCTGGCTCTGGGCTCACTCTTGGCTGGCAGGGGGACCATGTGAAAAGGGACAGGAATTGGATACAATCAGCCACATGAATACAAAAGTCCTACTCACTGGACTATCTCTTCAGCCTCTTCCTTCAGAAAGCAGTCCTGAACTTTCTGAGTTCCACTCAACTCTAGTGAACAACATCCAGCTAAGAAAGTTTATGAAGTTTTGGCTCTATCACTTATCAGTGGTCCATAAGCGAAAAAAAATGCAACTTATAACAATTTTTCGGTGTCTCAATGTATTATTCAATAAACATTCTCAATTTATTATTCAATAAACATTCACAATCATTAGCAGAACCAGCAAATGCTCCCTATCCATATGCATATAATTGCCAGAAATGACCAAAAGAAATACCTTGAAACTTCTCTCCATACCAAGATAATTAAGCTAAATAAATGCACTTACAGAAAACTGTGGAGATTAACATCAGCACCCCAAACTTGACATTTTCAAAGATAGTGACTTCTATCACAATCTACTTAACCTAGCTCACTCACTGATCTAAGCAGAAAGCGAGCAGATTTTGGAGAATAGTTATGGGTAATTGTAAACACATTCAGGCAATGGCTTCAATGTGGCTGCTTTATCCAACAAAGTGCCTTTCCTGGAGCAAATCTAGTCTGATACCCAATATGACACCACTTTTCTGGAAGATGATTTATTTATAAGAAAGGAACACAAAAACTATTTTTTTATACATATGACCAAAGGTACCATCTTACATTCATGCCTCAGGCTATAACCACTCTGCTCTTGGGCATATTAAGTCTGTAGAGACTTTGTTTGCCTTCCTAGTTAACTGACCCATAAAAAAAGGCTGGCTACAATGCTGTATCTAATGAATAAGATCTGTTAATCTGTAATCACTTTCTGGAATAGTTTGAACATGATGGAATACCCCCTCCAAAAAGAAACACAAACTGCTGAATCCTGAACAGGTTACTACTAAAGAGGCTAAAACTTAATTTACTTGAGCACTTTAAAGACACTACATACACCAATTTAAATATGCTAACCTGACTCTCTTAACTAAGCAACCTACAAGACCACCAGTGTTGAGTAAGGCCCAAAGCCAGAGATGGTTATGCCTTGGCTGCTGCACAATCTGCCTGCAGAAAATTCAATTAGTTGACCCAGTAGGGTCCAGAGAAACACAGCACAAAGTTCTAATGTTCTGGAATAAAGCCATGCCCTCCTCTGCAGACAACTATCCATTTTAAAAATGACTCCATTTGCAAGAGATGCTTTCAGGGCCTAATTAAAGGATATCAAGTGAACATATGACCTAAGCTGGTGATAACTGATTGTTACCTGACCCACCAGGCCACAAGGTTAGGGTTGGCAGACACCATTTATCAACAACAGGCAGTGGCATTAAAAACAAGGTTAAGGCCAAGGAGAGCGCTCAAAGGGTAGGGGAGCATATGACTTACAAGTACAGGTCCTGAGTTCACACTCTGTCTGCATTTACTAACTGGGACCACATGAGGCCCAAACCAATCCAACTGAACCTGTCAGGCCCATGGCCATCTGAAGAAGTCTCAGGACCCCAAGTACCCCTAAAAAGGCCCTTCTCGAGTAGAGACCAGATTCAGGGAGGCCTACAAAGCACAAGAAGTGGCACAGGAAAGGGGCCAAATCGATAGCAGTCAGTAGGGCATTTATTTGCCTTTAACGTGTCCAATTTGGGTTTGATCCCTAGCATGCCATATGGTTCCCAAAGTTTGCCAGGAGTAATTTCTGAGCACAGTAACCACTGAGGCCCACTGGATATGGCCCAAAAACCATACCAAATCAAACCAACAAACAAAACACAGTAAGTGACATGAGAAAATGGTTCTAATGCCACTAACACTTAATCCCACTGTGGTATCACAGAGAACTTCATCATCCTGCCAAGTAACAAAGAAGAGAATTGGGACCCAGGTCTGAGTTCTTTGCCTGCTGTCTAGCACCAAGCAAAAACACATGTCCATCTCGGTAAAAATGTCTGTAAAAACCTCATAAAAAGAAACTGTCCCAGCAGACAGAACTAGGATCATACAGTTGATCATCATGCATTTTCTCCACCCCCCATAAAGAGAAATGGTGAGAATTAAGGATCTACACTGAGTCATGAACAAAGGCTGATAGTGGCCTTAGAAATAGTACTGAAATAAAAAGTACAAGGAAGAAAAATATGAACTGTCCTCAGAATACCATAATTGCCGGCTTATAAGATGACCCTTCAACCCATGAAAAACTTCCTAAAAGTCGGGAGTCATATTATATGCTGGTATATGGCATGCTGAAACTTGTTCCAGCTTCAGGGGCAAGAGATCGTACCCCTCTTACTTTTAAGAAGTAACTTACGGGGAATCTAGCAGGATTCCCCAGCACCCCTCTACCGCCTTGCTCCAGATCTCCAGGGCTTTCCCGGGCCACATGCCTGGGCAAGCCAGTGAGTTGGGTCCCTTGGTGGAGCTTGAAGGTACCCTAGGCCTTTCCCCACTATCCATTCAGCTCCTTAGGGAGGGTCTGGGTGGGGCTCTGAACTTCTGGTCTCCCAGCTTCTTGAAGGATCTCTCCTTTCTTGGAGCCGGGAATCTAGCAGGAGGAGGTTGGGCGGGCCCCTGCCATGCCGGAGGCCTGCTTGACCAGGCCTAGTGGGGGTGCGGGACTTGGGTAACCCCAGCACCCCTCTACCGCCTTGCTCCAGATCTCCAGGGCTTTCCCGGGCCACATGCCTGGGCAAGCCGGTGAGTTGGGTCCCTTGGTGGAGCTTGAAGGTACCCTAGGCCTTTCCCCACTATCCATTCAGCTCCTTAGGGAGGGTCTGGGTGGGGCTCTGAACTTCTGGTCTCCCAGCTTCTTGAAGGATCTCTCCTTTCTTGGAGCCAGGAATCTAGCAGGAGGAGGTTGGGCGGGCCCCTGCCATGCCGGAGGCCTGCTTGACCAGGCCTAGTGGGGGTGCGGGACTTGGGTAACCCCAGCACCCCTCTACCGCCTTGCTTCAGATCTCCAGGGCTTTCCCGGGCCACATGCCTGGGCAAGCCGGTGAGTTGGGTCCCTTGGTGGAGCTTGAAGGTACCCTAGGCCTTCCCCCATTATCATATTCTTGAAGTCACTGGTAATCTCTCTCCAGTCTATATTTTCAGAATCGCGCGGGGGCTATCGCTCCCGCGCGCACATGAAACATTAATAGTACTCATACAAGAAACATTAATAGTACTCACTATCATTGAATTATATTTTTACTTATGCAGAATGTCTATTTTGTACTCTGCCCTTTTGCATACCCCTTCATAAGTTCATATTTCTCTTTAACTTCTTTAATCATCTTTTATCATCATTACTCCCCATTTACCCTTTCTAACTTAAGTACTGTAGAGTCCTAAGACACAGACCAAAGTGGTGTCCTGTAGTTAACACCCACCCAACTATTTTAAAAGGCATAAAAGTGACACATATGTTTTCAACATTGTATGGGTGTTTTCTTTGATGTCTATAAACTTTTGCTGAATATTTTCTTATACAGTGACGATCCCCCCCACCATGTTTTTTATCTTCTCTTTATGAACTGCTCAATATGGAATTTGGTGTGAAAGAATCCCTCAGTTTAGTACTTATGTTTGAACCAGGTCTATGGGTCTTGTTGTAAATATTCTTATGCCCCCATATATCTGATAGCACCACGTGGCTTTATTTCTTGTTTGCTTAGGCACACTAAAATGGGAAAATACTATATATACCAATAGGTTCTTATCTAATAGAGATGGGAACAGACAAATCTTGTAGTGCAATGAGACCTTACACCCTGAACACTGACATAAAGACCAGGCACAGGCCTCAGAAGAATGGGCATTCTCCATTCACCCCTTGATCTACAGAAGATATTTACAAAACATACAAGGTTGTATATAACATTACCTGGTGGCATTCCTGTACCAGGGAAGACCCTACAGCTGCTCTGACATCTATCTACTCAAAAGAAACACACCTTAACACTGAGAAGACAACAAGAACAATGACCTGCTTACTGGACAGGGCTTGCTGTATTGCCCCTTAATTGTGAGGTTTGTCTATAACATCACCTGGAAGTAATCCTCTACCACGGTAGACCCTACCACCGCTCAGACATCGTCCTGCTCAAAAGAGACTTCCCTTAACACTGAGAAGACTTAACAACAACAACCTGCTTACAGGAAAGGCCCTCCTGCATTGCCCTTTCATGGTGAGGTGAAACGAGAAGGTACTCCACATCATGACTTCAATGTAGGACATGCAGATTCCAGAATCTTCAATACAGAAACACGATACCAACAACAGAGACTGTGAAAAGTGTGTTGGTACTATGATCGGACGATAACTTGCCTGAGGCCTAGAGCTGGTCTTATGCCAGGAAACTTCAGGGGTAGGATCTCTTTGTATTTAGGACAAGGTTATTCCTTTCCATGCCTCTCATATTTTGGTGGGTCTATGCAAACAACAATTGCCACTAACAATGTTTTTACTGTGCTCCTTTGACGCTAATCCTTAAAACACACCCACTTAAAATTTGAGGTTAACTTAAGCTAATATGCATGTACATGGAAATTTTAAAAATACTATGCCTCTAATGTTAAAGGAGTTACGTAAGTTTGATGGCTTTAGATTGCCTTGTGTGCTGTTAAGAAATATTATAATGTGTTACAATCTGGGGACTCGGACAAAATAATCGCACATGGATTCTGTTTTATTTTATCTTAACGTTCTTTGGCTGAAAGTTCAAAATTAAGATATCAGCATGGGGACTTCTGAGAATTATGTTATGGGTGATTGTCATTCCACTGTAACTTTACCTTGTCCTCTTTCTCTGCAACTTTTGTTCTCATAATTCAAAATAAAAAAATTAAAAAAATATATTAATATTCCAAATATTCGTATTGCGTTTTTAAAAGCTAATTTATTAAAAACATTCAACATTAAAAAAAAAAAGAAGTAACTTACTTTTAAGACTGTTAGGAAGTTTTTCATGGGTTGAAGGGCCATCTTATATGCCGGCAAATACAGTAAGTAGAGTTATGAAAATGTTTTGTGTTATGTAAATGCCAAGGAACATTTACTACAATGAGGTCTTTCCATAATAATGTGAAATTACATGTCTGTGGTTGACACATAGTATAGTCACAAGCTCAACAACACAGAGGAGTGACTCTGGGGAGTAGAACTGTCAATGCATGCATTCAATACAAAGATTTCAGAAAGGCTAACCTGGTTCCTAGGCTGTACAGAAAGCAGATGCTCCTGGCCAAAAATGATCAACTAAGCTGTCCTTAGAAGAAACCAATATCCTGTCCCCAATATGGTAATATTGATAGGACCTACTAGCCTCTCCCGCCCAGGTTCTACACTCAGCCTTTTCTTTTAAGGAAGAGAATTAATTTGTCCTCACTCTATATGTCCAATATATACATAAAATACACAATATACTCAAAATCAATTTAATTTTCACTCACCATTCTTTCTTCATCTTTGCATTATTTCTCTTTTGACAGGGACCTCTTCTCCCCCACCCAGAAAGTTCTCAGGAGTACTTAGGACCCATTCAGGCAACCAAGTTCAAGTGTTCACTGCCAGCACCCAAGAATGCGGGGGCACTTAGGTTCTGCAGTACCACCAACCTGCAACAACTCAATGTACTGGAGTACATGCTCTGCAGCCGAATCCCAAGATTAATCTCCAAAACTGCATTCACCTTGGTGGGCCTCAGCATTGCTGAGGAGGCCCTCCCAATAATAATGTACAGAATAATTTTGTTTATGACAGCTATATACCATGTGTCAATAGTAAAATGATTAAATCACATTATATTCAGACAATGGAATGGAAACACAGAAACCTGAAGAAAAAAATAAAAATTTCTGCTATAGGCAATAACATTAAAGAATCCCAGGCATAACTTTAAGACAAAGAAAGAATACATATTGGGGCCGGAGAGAAAGCATGGAGGTAGGGCATGCAGAAGGATGGTGGTTCGAATCCCGGCATCCCATATAGTCCCCCAAGCCTGCCAGGAGCGATTTCTGAGTGTAGAGCCAGGAGTAACCCCTGAGTGCTGCTGGGTGTGACCCAAAAACAAAACAAAAAAAAAGAAAGAAAGAATACATATTGTAATATATGCCATCTATATAATGTCAAAACAAAGTAATTATCTGAGATGAAAGTCAAAATAGTGCTTTTTGGAGGGTAGAAAAGAGGGAGGAAAGAAAGTTTGAGGTTACATAAAAGTGTAGCCTTGGAGCTGGAGCAGTGGCGCTAGTGGTAAGGCGCCTTGTGCGCGCTAGCCTAGGACAGACCGCCATTCGATCCCTGGTGTCCCATATGGTCCCCCAAGCCAGGAGCAATTTCTGAGCACATAGACAGGAGTAACCCCTGAGTGTCACCAGGTGTGGCCGAAAAACAAAAACAAACAAAAAAAGTGTAGTGTTGGGTATTGAAAAATTATGCATCTTATTATGAATAAATCATATTTACACTGCTGTGTCTATATGTGAAAATTCACAAGAATTGCCCTTTGTCTCAATAAGCTTTTAAAAAGATGTGCATGCATATTAGAAGTTAATTCATAGTCCCCTTACATCCAATCCTTGGTTTCTTTAGTGGAATCTTGATCCAGCAAAGAATACCAGGTGTAGAGTTCAAATTTCCAGTTAAGAGCTTGCTTAAATACGTCTCTTTCTCAGTAGCCAGAGGCATCCAATTATCTAATGTAGCTGATTTAAAAAACTTTGGCTTCCTTATACTCACTAATCTTAATATGGTTGGTAAAATCATTGATTGCTTTTAAACAATTTGCTTCCTCTTCAGTTTCAAGGACAAGTAGGAAAATGTTCTTGAAAGCATGTAATCACACGTTGTTAAAATGTAAATAATACCATATACTACTTTACATAAGGTTATGCCTGATGATTATGAATCCAATCCCTGGCATCACTTAACCTCCTTTGTAAGGTACAGGCCAAAAACAAAACAAAATATATCAAATGGTAACATTCACTTGAACTCTTTTTTTGTTTGTTTTGTTTTTAGTTTTGGGGCCACACCCAGTGGAACTAAGAAGTTACTCCTGGCTCTGAGTTCAAAAATTGCTCCTGGCAAGCACGGGGAACCATATGGGATCCCAGGGGTCAAATCCAGGTTGGCCCAAACTGCAAGGAAAATGTCCTACCTGCTGTGCTATCACTCTGGCCTCACTTGGACTCAATTAAGATTTAAAGGCATATCATATTAAAGGTTTTATTCAGACTAGAGATCCAACAGAAATTCAATATATTAATAAAATCAATTATCAGAGAAACATGAGAATCTGATTATAAGTAAATTCTGTTGGCATTTTTATATCTTAGCATAAAAATAAACAATTTTCAATTCTTTTAATTTTTATTCTTGGGCTTACTGGCAAAATCAGACCATATAAGCTGTTCTGCCACTAGCATAAAGATCCTGCTTTGTTTATGAAAGACCACCCATTATTTTTTAAAAGCCAACCAAGACAATGACTTCAACTTACCATTAATGCCACTGGCAGCCATTAAATTCAATATTATTCAAAATGAAATCTTAGAGAATATCAGGTAAGTCTTCCCAGAAATCATTAACAGCAATCGTTAAACTTTTCTTCAATACATAACCATCCTTACATTGTCATTTTTATACAATAATAAATGTAACATGAATAACTATGACGAGGGCTCATCATTCCAAATGTGATCTAACAGTGTATGATATAAAAGTGGAAACCTGTATCTTTTAGGTTTTTCTCATTGCCAATAATTTTATTTAGAATTAAACTATTACATACGCTGTATGCATATTCAGCTCTTAAAACTGCATTTCTGTGCATAAGACATTATCAGTGAAACCATTTGTTTTATACTTTCGTGTAAGCTTTCAGAATAAAAATTTTACAAAAAATTTAATTAGTTTACTTGTTTAAAAGCAATTCAGTAGAAACCCTAGGAAAGGTGATAGTGAGCCTGTGCCAGTACTTTAATGTATAACTTATTATGACACATATATCAAAATTCTCATACCAAAATATGAGCAGGTTCTTATTGAGGTTCTTATTGAGACAAAGTATGTAAAATAAGAAACTCAAAGGAGGAAGTGGGCTTCTCAGACTGAAAAAGTCAGAGAAACGACTAAAATCAAAATCGGTTTATTTTGTTTGTGTTTGGTTTTGGGGTCACACCCAGCAGCGCTCAGGATTTACTCCTGACAGACTCGGGAGACCAGATGGGATGCTGGGATTCGAACTGGGGTCCATCCTATGCTGGCCTTGTGCAAGGCAAATGCCTTACCGCAGTATTATCGCTCCAGTCCCAGAAATCGTTTTTATTGTCATTTATCGAAGGACAGTATGGTGCCCTATCTACATTCCAGAACAAAAATCCGCCCAAGTTGCAAAGTGAGAGTGGCTTAACTCAGTCTACATGAAAGGTCCCATGAACTTTGTCCTAACAGAGAAAATAGGCAATAACCAAGCAGACAAAAACCAACAACAACAACAACAACGACAACAAAAAACACTATAAAATAACGACAATCACAATGAAGAAGCAGAAAAGTCAGGAAAGAGACTTTTCAGAGGGAAAACTCTTTTTTTTTAGGGTCTTCTTGGGAGGCAGGCCGGTCAAGAATCAACCTAGTTTTATATCTCTCTCTTTTTTTAATTCTTTTTCTTTATTTAAACATCTTGACTACAAATATGATTGTGATTAGGCTTCAATCATGTAAAGAACACCCACCTTCACCAGTGCAACATTCCCACCACCAATGTCTCAATCCCACCCCACCCCCACCTGTACTCTAGACAGGCTTTCCAGTTCCCTCATTCAATCACATGATTATGGTAGTTCTCAGTGTAGTTATTTCTATAACTGCACTCACCAGTCATTTTTATCTTTATTTAAACATCTTGATTACAAATATGATTGTAGTTGGGTTTCAGTCATGTAAAGAACAGCCCCTTCACCAGTGCAACATTCCCACCACAATGTCCCAAATCTCCCTCCATCCCACCCCACCCCACCTATACTCCAGACAGGCTTTCCAGTTCCCTCATTCATTCACATGGTTATGGTAGTTCTCTGTGTAGTTATTTCTATAACTGTACTCACCACTCTTTGTGGTGAGCTTCATGAAGTGAGCTGGAAGTTCCAGCCCTTCTCACTTTTGTGTCTGAAAATTATTATTGCAAGAATGTCTTTCATTTTTCTTAAAAGCCATAGATGAGTGAGACTATTCTGCGTCTCTCTCTCAGAGGGGAAACTCTTAAGTGAGTGTGCACTGAGCATGAGCAGAGGAAACTTCTGGGCAGCAGTAGCTACAGAAGCCAAGATCCTAAAGCATTCAAGGGCAGGACACATGATCTCTTACACAATCACACCAGACCCCTACTTAGGCATTTTAATGAGAAGGACTGCATGGCTGAGGATCTACACAAAGAGCATTGGGGGAGAGTGGGTAGAGGACAAGACCTGGTGAAAGTGGGAGAGCAAGGTGACATCCTAGGCATCTTTAAGTTCTTGGTCAGTCATGGTAAGGACTTTGGGTTTTATTCAAAATGTTGGAATTCACCAAAATGTTTCCAAAAGTTGCTGACTCCAATTTACATGTCATAAGAGTAACTTTAGAGTCGCTCTTAGTACTATGAACTAAGAGCAGAGAAATGAACAGCAATGATGGAGGGAGAATTAAGGGAAACAGGAAGCAGTTCAGGAAAGCATAATGGTACCTGGCAGAAGGGTGGAATGGAGACAGACCAAAACAGACATAGATGTTTTTTTAAGCAGAAGTCAGGACTTGAAAGCTATCAATTGTTTTCTTGACCTTCATAATACTTGAGCATTAAAATTTAATAACCAGAAGTAAGAATGCCTATCCTCAAAAATGCATTAAAATATGAGGTGGAAGACTAGAACATAATTCCACATTAAAGACAAAGTCTCAGACTCCTGCTCCATTCATCTGTGCAACAAAGGGGAACAGAAATGCCCCCACATGCAGGTAGCTGGCAATGAGGGTGACAGAGCACATCAGCTGTGTGGAGAGCCATCAGGATCAGCCCTCCTGTCCTCCCCCATAGATGAACAATCCAGCAGCTTCCTTTTCACTGCCCTTTCCAGATGTTCAGATGCACTTTCTTCTGCCTGTCACCCCATCTAAAATCAAATAACTTTTCACATGTATGTCCAGTGTTTTAACACTGGAGACACCTATATTTTATTTATTAAACAGTTTAAATAGCTAATTTATTAAGCATGCATTGTTATATACCATGTACTATTTAGAGTTTCTAACATGTTAACTCATTTTATCCTTAACAATTAATTGAAACTATGGCCAACCACTAGAAAGAGTGATAGTAGTCAACTTTTATATTTTTATGATGCTATATTGAAGTGAATGTTTATACAGTTTCTATAGTGCTAAAGAACATGAGTTTGTTTTTTCATCAAATTCTGGCTCCTTTCCAGAAAAGCAGATTAATATGTGAAAAGAAAATATTCCTTTTTCACATCCTATGTGGTAAAAGACCATCATGCACACACTTGTCAGTTCTGCCCAGAGTACAGTGCTGTAGGGAAGGAAGCACCCATCTCTGCACGAATTCCCACAGAGAATTCTTAGTGTGAAATAAGTGCTCTGCATAGAAGTAAAAGATGCGCTTCAAATGTTGGAATATCCCCATAGAATATCTCAGGGCCCTAAGAAGACGATTAAGCTGTGTTAGAGACTAGTCAAAGGGAAAGAGTTCCTGATGCTGACAGTGACTGAGCATAAAGATAAGAGCTAGCTAAGAATCCTATTTGTTTAACCATAGAAGAATGCACAGAAGTGGGGAACAGCTCCAGCCAAAATATACAATCATACATAAAATACCAATATTCAGGATTCATGAATACTTTGACAGTTAAAGAAGATGGAAAAAGGGTAAAACTTTCTAAATACAAATGATTAAAGAAGGGGAATATGGTTTAATGGTAGGGTACAGGCACAAGGCTACAAATTTCATCCCTAGAATTACCCCACACACCAAGAGCACTGTCATTGAGAGGTCTGGTGCACCACTGCCAAGTGTGCAACCCACAGTGAATAGTGCAACCAAAGTTTACTCAAGTACCACAACTATGCATAGAATTTCAAATTTTTGCAACAACAAAGGGAAGGGGCAAACTATTCATATATTAAAATCACATCAATCCAGTCACCTCAGCTACATAACAGTTAAGAATTGTACACACCTCTGATGTCTTCAGGGAGCCTTGAAAAGAAGCTCAAAGTAACCTCAAAAGGAGACTGTACACACACACACACACACACACACACACACACACACACACACACACACACACAGCACTGGGAATAGCCGTGACTGTGATCTTCCTCAAGAACCATACCTAATTCATTTTCTTTCTCTTCTCTCTAATGCGCTGTAAACTTTGCATTCTACCTTATAAAAGATCTGATTCATTCAGGAGCAGTCTGGGAGGGGCAGTTACAAAGATTAAACTCAAGGCCTCTCATACATAAGATCTGCACTATACCATTGAGCCCTATCTCTGTCCAAATCATTGAAAAATTTTTTTTCTAGATAGAAACACTGGCAACCCAGAACAATAGACCCAGTTTACCCAATGGTTGCTCACATTTCCCCACCTCCACTGAAATGAACATATACAAAACTCACAAGTTTAAACTAATGTTATTCTAAAAAGCACAGGGGTCAAGGTGCTAGCCTTGCACAAGACAGCTAACCATACAAAGCATAGAGTTCTCTAAGCACAGTTGGGTGTATCCCAACTCCCCCCAAAATGATGGTCAAATGTTTGGGTTCTTTCTGTCTGCTGAGCAGAAACGGTCAATTCCGCTGCATTTAACAATAGTTGAAAAACTTTTTTGTTTTTTGTTTTTGGGCCACGCCCGATGGTGTTCAGGGGTTACTCCTAGCTCTGCGCTCAGAAATCGCTCCTAGCAGGCTTGGGGGACCATGTGGAATGCTGGAGACTGAATCCAGATCAGTCCCAGGTTGGCCTTGTGAAAGGCAAATGCCCTATCGCTGAGCTATCGCTCTGGCCCCAGTTGAAAAGCTTTCTAAAATAAATACAGATGCATTAGATCTGATTCACTTTCACATCCAATACAGAATACCAAATTCTATTCAAAACAAATAGACAAGAATATAAAAGAAGGAGATCCAAACTGTAAATTGGTTAGCTAACAAAGGCATAAAATTATCTCATACAATATACAATAGCTAACTCAACATTATTAAAACCTTTGATTTTAGATCCTAGACAGTACAGTACAATACAATACAATACAATACAACACAATACAATACAATACAATACAATACAATACAATACAATACAATACAATACACTGAAGAAAACATAGAAAAAAAACTCTTTGGAGCTTCAACTCCATTGTGATGGAAACAAAGGTAAAAATAAACAAATGAGACTATATCAAACCAAAGCATTTCTGCACAATAAAAGAAACTAAAGACATCACAAAAGCAAAGTATCTTTGTGAGATAAAATATTTGCACATCATACATCCAACAGGGGACTAATAGTTAAGATGTGTAAATAACTCATACACTCAACATCAAAATAACTGCCCCTGAAATAATAAACAGAATCGCTGATCAAACGTTTTTCCAAAGAAATCATGTAGATAACAGACATAAAAAATGGCCTATATAAAAAAAAAAATCAGACATCTTCCCAGTAGAAAAAAGGCCCAGCTACTCCACCAAATTTGAAAGGAAAATAATGGCTACTGATATTTCCCATGGTTCAGGCTGACACCTCTGTGGCATTCTCAGAAAGGCAGGAGACGGAGTCCCTTTCCACGTGAACTACAACAGCCCCACACCAACCCCTGTGCCCTATACTAATCACTATCTATAGATTATTGGAAGAGGGGATGGATTTTCTCAAAATATTAAAGACGAACAATATGACCCAGAAATCCATTTCTAGGTATATTATCAAATAACACTAAACACTAATTTACAAAGATACATGCACCCTTTTATTTACTGTAACTCTACTTCTAATAGTCAAGACATAAATATATGTGTGTGTATATATATATACATATATATATGTATATATATATACACACACACACACACACAGATTTTTAGGGGCTGGAAGGATGGCTCAAAGGCAGGGCGTTTTTGTTGCACGCAGCTGACCTAGGATGAACTGCAGTTTGATCCCCTGGTGCCCCATATAGTCCCCAAAGCTAGGAGCAATTTCTTTTTTGGGGGTGGGGAGGTCGCACCCGGCATTGCTCAGGGGTTCCTCCTGGCTCTACGCTCAGAAATAACTCCTGGCAGGCTCGGGGGGTTATATTGGATGCCGGGATTCAAATCGCCGTCCTTCTGCATGCAAGGCAAACGCCTTGCCTCCATGCTATCTCTTCGGCCCTCAAAGGAGCGATTTTTGAGCACGGAGCCTGAGAGTCACCAGGTGTGGCCAAAAAAAAAAAAAAAAGGCAAATAGAAGCAACAATTCATCCTCCAAAGTTTAAAGTTTCCAACATTTAAAGCTTTAATGTAGTCATCTGGAAAGTTTGTTTCTGTGAATATTTCATTTCTAATTCAATTCATATTAATTAATCCAAGGAATTAGTTGAAAGAGCACGGTCTTTTGATCAAATTTTGTTATGAATCATAGGTTAGCCATTTTCTATTAGCTTTTTATGTCCTTGGGCAAATTTCTTGACCTCACATTTTTTTACCTGTGTAATATTTTTTATAATTTTATTAATTTAAGAAAAAAATATTTAATTGAATCACTGTGACACACACATAAAGCCTGCAGTCCTGCTGGGAGGAGAGGCAGCAAGGAAGCTAGGTATATGCAGCATGTTCATGCAGCAGGGAGAAGGTGTGAGGAAAGGCAAGGTCCCTTTGGATTACATCTCTGCAGGAAGTTGCCTTTGAAAGAAACTAGGTCAGAGACACATGGTCGCTGCATTGCTTCTTACAACCCTATGTGAAGTGTCTCAAAATAAAAGGTTCATTTTTTTTTTCTTCAGAAAAGCTGATACCCCACTGTACCCTGACTACTACCACAGGAGCCAGTGATCCATGATTCATGATTCCCAGCAACCCAACTAATTTTACTCAGTAAAATAAAGGAGCACCCCATAGCTTTGCCAAGGTAGACCACTGACTTCCTCATTGACACTGAACATAACGTCAGCATTTATGCCTAGAGCCAGAGATAGGGCTTCCCTTGTTCTCTTTCACCTTTTCAGAAAAAGATGCTGAAAGACTCCTTTTCTCTATCTTTCCAACCAGCATCTTTATATGCAATGGAGAAAAATCAATACTGTAACAGCGTTAGCTTTCATTTTCCAAAAAAAAAAAAATACCTAACTCTCAGGAAGAACAAAATGCTATTACTATACAGTAGATTTAGGATAAAAAAGAAACCATCTGTGACTCAATTCATATTTGAGAGATAATAAATTCAAACTGAACAAGCTCAAAATTAAAAGCAAAAATATTGTGATCTTCACTTTCTACCTTGAGGTAGAGTGTTTAAAGTTTAAAACATTAGAATTCACCTGACCTCATCAGCAAAGCCTGATTTCCACAAGAAAGGAGGGACAAACTATCCTGAATTCGAGGCTCTCCAGAGAGTGGATGCTAGTTCTAACTCCCGCTTTTCAAGGATACTTCATATCCTTCCATACCATGCTACCTCACGCACCACATCTTGGAGAATTTAAATCTGCTTGGCTCATGATTATAGGAATTACTTTGTTTAAAATTTTACTTAAATCTAAGGATGCCATGTTATGGTGTGGGAGACCAGAGATTACAGAACACAGATTTTAAGCAAACAGGGCTCCATCAATTTGAGAGAGCAACCAATTCTCTAGACCAATGCTGTTTCTTACTTTCCATTCCTGCCAAGAAAGTTTCGAAACACTAGGTCTGTTGTTAGTGATTCAGACACCACTTTTTTTGTTTGTGTGTACAATGTAGAGCCTCTAAACCAGCTTCACTCTTTAACTGATGTCTACCTGAACAAACAGCAACTGTTTAAAATGAGAGGGAACACAAGCTCTGCTGAATGACTGCTAGACCATTTCCCTGGTAGAGCTTTCAAAAGGGAATTTTTGAGCCTGATATGACCAACACAACTTTTGCCTCACAGCCTAAAATTAGAAGCGGTTGTACCATGATACATTATCTGTAAATCCTTACCTGTTCTCTTTAAGTCCGATGTAACCAAGAATGCATTCATATGGGCAGGGCACACAGGGTGAGCACCAAAGCCATGTGTCCTTCTCTGAGGAACCCAAGTAGCCCACCAGTCCAGAACATCCAGGTAGATAAAGGAAAAGACATATTGCCCCTCAAATGTGTATAATTTTACTCTTAAAATTAAGAGAAAACTAACCACTTTCTTTAGACCATTACAACAATTTGCAGTGCCAATATATTCTCCCCACATATTACAAACACCTAAATTCTCTTTTATTATAAAATAAACTTTACATTCCTTAAATAAAAGTAGAAAATGACATTAATCTGCTTTCTTTTTTTAATGGGTGAAGGTGTAAAATCATCTTTATTAAGAACAGGGTTTTTTGTTTTGTTTTGTTTCTTTTTTTTTCTTTGTTTTTTGTTTGTTGTTTTTTTTTTCCTTTTCTTAAGAACAGGCTTTAGTGAAACAAAAGGTGACCTTCAAAGGTGAGGCTGAGGATCTGTCATGAAGAGAGCCACAAACATGGATAAGTTCAGGGCAGAGACACCTGCTGTAATTTAACCATAATTTGAAACAGGAGAGAAACAGTGAAATGTTCATGTGTCTCATCACTCCTACTTTTCAACGGAAAAGAATAGTGATCCCGATGGGGCAGACTGCGAAAGGGATAAACTACTCAAATGAAACTAGGCAATCTGAAAACCTATGTACAACATTTACCCTTCTAACTTAGAGATGATGGAGCCCATAGATATTACTGGAGAAGGCACTTGCCTGGCATGCACGGACTCCCATTCAATCCCTGTCACTACTGCAAATGACAGACTGATGAAGTCAGATCCCAAGATGTAGAAATCAGTGGTGAGGTTGGATCCCAGGCAAGTAGAGTATTCAACAAAGAAGCATCCACTACCCCTTCGGGAGAGTAACTCTGTTTATTTTAGATGGGGAAGGGATATTTATATTAGGGGAGAGTAGGGAGTGGACTTTGTGTCAGCCAATCATGCAGGACATAAAAGAGGATTAAAACAGGGTGTGTGGGCCCGGAGAGATAGCACAGCAGCGTTTGCCTTGCAAGCAGCCCATCCAGGACCAAAGGTGGTTGGTTCAAATCCCGGTGTCCCATATAGTCCCCCCCTCCCCCGTGCCTGCCAGGAGCTATTTCTGAGCAGACAGCCAGGAGTAACCCCTGAGCAATGCCGGGTGTGGCCCAAAATCCAAAAAACAAAAAAACAAACAAACAAACAAAAAAAACAGGGTGTGTGCTTCTGTATTTAAGGTAAAGAGATTAGGGAAAGCAGATGTCAGTTCTGAGTGTTAAAACTGGGTGTGTGCTTAAGGTGATTAGCTACATACTACATATGATTACTTGAGCACCTCCAAAAATAATCCCTGAGCACAGACCAGGAGTAAACCCTAAGTACAGCCAGGTGTAAAAGAAATCCAAAATTTAAAATTAACCTGGAGGGGCTGGAGCAGTGGCGTGGAGCGGTAAGGCATCTGCCTTGTCTAGGCATCTTGCCTAGCCTAGGATCGACTGCTGTTTGATCCCCTGTCGTCCCTTATAGTTCCCCAAGCCAGGAGCAGTTCTTGAGCACATAGCCAGGAGTAACCCCTGAGCATCACTGGGTGTGGCCCAAACAAAACAAAACAAAACAAAACAAAACCTAACTTGAAAATATGAGACCTAAATCTCAAGACCAGCCAAAGGAACATTAATATTCTCTAGCATTCATTAGCTAAGGTTGAGTTTAGCTGCCTAAAGGAACAGTCCAAATCAATTACTGTTTACAAAACATGGGTAGTGACTATAATCTGCATACATTATCAAGCAATTTGAGCTGTCCTTTGCTTAAAACACTAAGTTGAAGTTACAGAGATGATTTTTAAGGAAATAAAAAGCCATGTGACATCCCACAGATACTGCCATGTAAACTCATCAGCTAGCTCACACTATAACCACAGACTCACACTATTCTCAAAAGAGGTGCAATCCAAATTACTAAGATTTATGGGTACACCAGTCTCATAACTAAAAACTCTGGGGCACCCTCAGGAAGGGGGTGGCCTGAGTTGCCACCTTCCAAAACCCATGCACGTGCCCTCACACCCACCATTACTACCATGCCAACGATCCAACTTCACCACTTCACAACTAATCTCTACTGAGACGCCAAAACAACAAAAGTGTAGGTGTGCTGGTATGAAAGCTCTGGGATCTTCTCAGAGAAGCCTACCCCATCCCCAACCTTTATACTACTAGAAGCACAGGCAGCCACACCCACACCTCAGCCACCACCATGCTTCCAGCTCCACAGATCCTGGAATTTCTGAAGCATGAGGTTGCAGATGAGGCCATACAACATCTCCAAAACTCCTCATTCCCTCAGTAGGAGCACACCAAATTAGATGTAAAAGTAGCAAAAAATACAACACAGTCTGCTCACCAACAAACAGCTTAGTAAACCTTCAGACAATAACTTAAAAACACTATTGTAAAATTAATATTCACACTTTCTTTTACTGAAGCTTTTTTAAAAAATAATTCTATTGCCATTGAGTTGTAGCAAGTGACACAAAGTAAATTATTTTATGCTTGTTAAGTGATTTTGTGCTTGCCAGTGAGAAAACGAAGACATTGGTGGACTGTTGGTGGAATTGGTATTGGGACATTGAATACCAGAAATAACTTTGTAAACCATGGTAGTTAAATAAAGTAATATATATATATATATGTATATGTATATGTATATATGCATACATGCAGTAGGAGCACAAAATTTAGGACCAAAACTGAATCTACCCTTTGAGCATATTGATGATCAACAGAAATTCTTTGTCACCAGGCACCACCAGTTTCACCCCTGGGAAACTCTCCTGATCCTAGAGCAGCACAGAAACCAACAACTCGGGGGTAAGGACTGAAAGATCTCATACCATCTCATGAGCTTCGTGCTAATGAATACTGAGAAAAAACACAGATTAACAAGTGACTGAAACAATTAAAGATTATCATATTTAAGTTCTTCTCTTCTAATTTGTTCAGTAAAGCTATGATTCTATTACTGTACTACTAAATAGTACCTAGTCTTATTCATTACATAAAATAACTTCAAAAGATAAAATCTTGCCGGGTGTGACCCAAAAACCAAATAAAAAAAGAAAAAAGAAAAGATAAAATCAACCATAATGCTACTTTCATTCATCATGCTACTACTTGAAAAAACTTGACCAGTAGATGGATTTTTAAAAAAATCACACACCAAAACATTCTCCTTTAATTGGCATGCAACAGTAGGTTTTTAAAGAAGACTTTAGTTCCAACTACATTTCAACATACATTTTTGAAAGTAACAGAAAGTCTATGATGCTATATGTACTTCAGGGCACAAGAAACAAAGTAATGTTTTCAATTTTCTGATGGTGCAATGATTTCAGCACCACAGAGAAATCACCCTGCTACACAGATAAAGTGACATGGACTCAATCAAAGCGAATGAAGAGAGACACACAAGTTCATTCACACTGCCGTCCTCAAAATTTCTGCCTGACCTCCATCCTCTCTTTCAGCCTCTAAAGAAAAATAGTATGGAGTGGGGGAGGAGGAAGATGGGGAACATTGGTGGTGGGACTATTTCACTGGTGAAGGAGGGTGTTCTGTTTATGAATGGAACCAAACTACAATCATGTTTGTAATCATGATGCTTAAATAAAGATATTATAAAAATAAAAAAAGAAAATAAATAGTATGGAGATTTCCAAAAAAGTAATATTAGAGCTTCCACACATCACAAAGAACAAGAACAATAAGTGCTGGCAGGGATGTGGGGAGAAAGGAACGTGCATTCACTGCTGGTGGGAATGGTGTCTAGTCCAACCATTATGGAAATCAATATGGAGATTCCTCAAAAAACTGGAAATTGAGCTCCCATATGATCCAGCTATACACTCCTCGGGATATACCCTAGGAACACAAAAATGTAATACAAAAATCCCTTCCTCACACCTATATTCATTGAAGCACTATTAACAATAGCCAGACTCTGGAAACAACCAAGATGTCCTTCAACAGAGGAATGGCTAAAGAAACTGTGGTACATATACAATGGAATATTATGCAGCTGTCAGGAGAGATGAAGTCATAAACTTTCCTATGCATGGATGGACATGGAAACTATTATGAGTGAAATAAGTCAGAAGGAGAGAAGACACACAGAATAGTCTCACTTATCTATGGATTTTAAGGAAAATAAGACATTATTGTAATAATGCCAGGAGATGTGGGCCTGAAGGACCAGATCACGATATGAAGCTCACCTCGAGGAGGGGTGAGTGCAGTTAGAACACTAACAACTACCAAGACAATGTTAATGAGTGAGAGAAGTAAAATGCCTGTCTCGAATACAGGCAGGGGGTGTGGGTAGAGGGAGATGGGGTGCATTGGTGGTGGGAACGTTGCACTGGTGAAGGGGGGGGTGTTCCTTTTGTGACTGAAATCCAACTACAGTCATGTTTGTAATTATGGTGTTTATATATATTAAAAATGATTAGAGCTTTCATATAAACTAGTAAATTCCACGAGTTAGAATCTACTCCAAAAATAGTGATTCAAAAATATAAATAAACACCTTAGTTCCAGTCAGGATGAGAAACACCCTAAATGTTCAACAATAGATGGATGGAAAAAGAGCTGTGTTCTTTACACAATGGAATACTGTGCAGTCATAGCAAAGATGAAATCTTGCAATCTGCTACAATGTGCATAGAACTGTAGGGTATTATGTTACATGAAATAATTCAGTGGAGAAATAATATCGTATGATCTCACTCATTGGTTGTACAAAGAGAGACACAATAAGGAACTAGACAATATTGAATAAATATGAACAAATCCTTGGCCTTAGATTAGAGAACTCAGATTTCCAGGCAAGGAGTGAAGGAAAGGTATGAAGACGTGAAGATGCAGAAGTAACATAAGGTCATTGAAGGAGGATCTTTGACATCTTTTGGTGGTGATGAAGTATGGTATCGTGTACATCAAAATTATAACCTTAACGGAATTTTAAATATTCAACCTAAAATACACAAATTGGGGGCAGAGAGATAGCATAGCAGTAGGGCATTTGCCTTGCATGCTGAAGGACAGTGATTCAATGCCAGCATCCCATATGGTCCCCCAAGCCTGCCAGGGGCGATTTCTGAGCATAGAGCCAGGAGTAGCCCCTGAGCGCTGCCGGGTGTGACCCAAAAACAAAACAAAACAAAACAAAAACAAAACAAAACAAAAAAAAAACCTCACTAAAGTATTTAAAAAATAAAAAATAAATAAAATACACAAATTAAATTTTTTAAATTTATTGTCTCCCACTAACCTAATTTTTCTCTGAGAGCCATTATCTGTCAACAGTCCTCCATAAACCCGCAAATCCAAAACTCAGGTTGGTGTTTCAATATACAAAGACTTTCTAGGTTCTGGAGATGTGGTTCAGAAATAGAGCACAAAGGAAAAAAAATGATTTTCAGAAAGGTTCATCCAATATATCCCACATGCTTTCAGAGAATAAAAGGTAAGTATATATTTCTGCAGCAAAAATTCACACTGAAAACAAGGAGTTTCTTAAATTAACTCAGAACTTAGTCATATCTCTTCAAATAAATTAATATCAGATCAAGTTTTTTTATAATAAAATGTAGTTGTGGGGATTCTTAAACTTTTCAGACTTTTAGAATTTCACAATTATGGAAAAGTATGCTTATTCTGTTACACAACACTGCAAATAATGCTGATTACCGGCAATTCACCAGTTATCGATCAAGAGCAATGAGACATACTTAGCATATACTGTCTCTCTAAAACACTCTGCAAGATTTTGCAAATTGATCCAAAGAGGTTAGGTAACATGTCCAAAGCTATATTAACTGCATGCTATAGAAAGCAAACCAAACCAACAATATTTAAACCCAACCACTTAAGCAAATTAATAATAATAAAAAAAAAAAAACCTGAAAATCCATAGTCACAAAGTGAAAAAAAATCCAAGTTGCAAAAGTTGTTGTTCAAGGTTGAGACCTAAAATTAGAACACTGGCCTCAGCATTCCTGCCTTAACTGAGGCCTGAACCTGTTATGACAGGACATGTATCATTAATGTTACTGTTCTCCCCAACAAGAGCCCACAGGAAAATTTTATAAATTATCCCCAGTCTTTATAGCAGGCTTAATCAGGGCACTTTGTTTAAACCTCCAACACATGCCCCCATGCTACAGGGTGTGAAAAAAATAGTATGACCCATCAAGGTACGGTCATCCCATATGATGGTCTTCCAAAAATGTCAGGTGTATAGGGAACCTCCTCTTAAAGGGAGGAGGGAGAGTGTAAAAAAAACCTCTATAGCAGTTATACTAAGTAAAATACTTTCAAATAATGTGCAATGGTATATAGGACTAATCTGAGCATAAAGTTCTAATTTTTTTTTGGTTTGGGGCCACACATCGCAATGTTCAGGGCTTACTACTGAATCTGCACTCAGGGATCAATCCTGGCAAGCTTGAGTGACAATATGGGGTGCCAGAGATTGAATTCAGGTTGGCTGCATGCAACCATACGCTACCAGCTGTATGGTTGTTCCAGCCCCAAGAAATAGGCTTTTGATTTTTTTTGAGATGAAAAGCAGTACATAACAGTGAAAATATCAGACAAATAACAAGTCAATGTGTAAAATATAATAAAATACAATGCTAATCTAAATTCACATGTCTCAATTTCTTTAAGCCTTGGTAGAATACCTATTAATTTACAAAGTGATTAATACTCTTAGCAATTATCAGTCTTTTCATGGAAAGTATGTGATTGTGATTTTTAAGAAACTTACAATATTTATTTTTTAATATCTTTATTTAAACACCTTGATTACAAACATAATTAAGGATGGGTTTCAGTCATGTAAAAAACACCCCCCTTCACCAGTGCAACATTCCCATCCCCAGTGTCCCAAATCTCCCTCCTCCTCATTCCATCCCTGCCTGTACTCTAGACAGGCTACTTCCCTCTTCATTCTCATTGATAGGATAGTTCTCAATGTAGTTATTTCTCTAACTACACTCATCACTGTTTGTGGTGAGCTTCATGAAGTGAGCTGGAACTTCCAGCCCTCCTCTCTTTTGTCTCTGAAAATTATTGCAAGAATGTCTTTCATTTTTCTTAAAACCTATAGATGAGTGAGACTATTCTGTGTCTTTCTCTCTCCCTCTGACTGATTTCACTCAGCATAATAGATTCCATGTACATCCATGTATGGGAAAATTTCCTGACTTCATCTCTCCTGACGGCTGCATAATATTCCATTGTGTATATGTACCACAGTTTCTTTAGCCATTCATCTGTAGAAGCTTCTGCACCTCAAAGGAAATAGTGCCCAGGATACAAGAGTCACCCACTAAGTGGGAGAAACTATTCACCCAATACCCATCATATACAAGGCACTGAAAGAACTTTATAAGAAAAAAAATCTAATCCCATAAAAAAAAATGGGGAGAAGAAATGAACAGACACTTTGTCAAAGAAGAAATAAAAATGGCCAAAAGGCACATGAAAAAATGTTCCACATCACTAATCATCAGGGAGATGCAAATCAAAACAACTATAAGATATCACCTCACACCACAGAGATTGGCACACATCACAAAGAATGAGAGCAAGCATTGTTGGCAGGGATGTTGAGAGAAAGGAACTCCTATCCACTACTGGTGGGAATGCTGTCTAGTCCAACCTTTATGGAAAGCGATATGGAGATTCCTCCAAAAACTGGAAATTGAGCTCCATACGATCTAGCTATACCACTCCTAGGGATATATCCTAGGAACACAAAAATACAATACAAAACTCCCTTCCTTACACCTATATTCATTGCAGCACTATTTACCATAGCAAGACTCTGGAAACAAACAAGAAACACGATATTTCACACTAGTCAGTTTAAAAAAGTCAAAGAGCATTTGGTGTTTAGTGTAGTATTTGTAGAACCTAACATCTAGTCTTCATTTTTAGACATCTTATCATATGAGAAAGTGAATCTCCTTTTTCAATCTGCTATTCTCTACCTAATGTAATAATATTTGAAATAATACAAGGCATCAACATTTCTTCAAGTCAATCAGAAGTTCTAACAATAGTGGCTGGGAAAGAAGAGATACAACTGGCAGAAAGCAGGGAGCTGAGTTTTACTACTGGCAATGATAGGAATGGGAACGTGTGATGAGGATGAAGTCTGATATCCGGATTGGAGCCTAATGCTGCTCATGGGGGAAATCCTATGTGTAAATCAAGCATCATGCTATGTTTTGAGAAAATCTGATGCAGCAGAATATTGAAAATACAAAACTCTGGGACTAGAGAGATAGCACAGTGGTAGGGTGTTTGCCTTGCATGCTGTCGACATGGGAGGGACCTGGTTCAATTCCCAGCACCTCATATGGTCCCCCAGCTGCCAGGACCATTTCTGAGTTCAGAGCCAGGAGTGAGCCCTGAGCACCACTGGGGTTGGTCCAAAAGCCAACCAACCAATCAATCAATAAATAAAGTTAAAAAGAAAAAGAAAATACAAAACTCAAATGAATGTTAAATGGTCTACTTTACAAGGTAAACATATGACTTAATGCATAATTATGACATCTTGATTGTTTTTATTTCTTATGAGGAAATTGGAAATGTGATTAATGCCCATAGATATAACAGAGAAGAAATGAAGCGGGGGATTACACTTTCATGTTGGAAGGCCTCCTAAGGAAGAAGATAAAATAACCCCATTCGTGGGTCTGCCATTGTACAGTGGCTTGGGAGCTTGCCTTGTCCACTGCTGACCTGGGTTCAATCTCTGGTATCCTATTTGGTTCCCTGAGCACTGCCAGGAGTAATTCCTGGGTGCAGAGCCTGGAGCCACGAGTAACCCCTAAGCATTGCAGGTGTAGCCCAAAAACAAAACAAAACAAAGCAAAGTAATGAGTAAGCTAAGCATCATTTCAACAATACAATATAACAAGTTTAAAAGCTGTCTAGAGCAAATTTTAAATGTTCTCGGCCCAATAAAAAGCAGCAATTATATGATGTGATAAAAATGCTAACTAATGGTGATAATCATCTTGCAATGTATACTAAGTCAAGTCAACACAGCATACACCTTTAAACTCACACACATGTCAATCACAGCTAATAATAAAACTGTAAAGGATGGGCAGTGGAGACGATATTCTCTCTAGCAGATGGTCAGATACAGAGGTGGGAGTCAGTCAAAGAAAAGCATGCTTACTTTTATTTAACATAGTTTAAGGTAAATCCCCAAGGCTGGGAAACCTGGAATACTTAGGAAATTAAAAAGAATCACCTAAAGACCCTGAAAAATGAAAAACCAGGTTTGTCAAGCAAAGAACTAAGATAAACCTTTTTTGTTTTAAAAATTATTTTATTATAATTTAACATAGCTCCAATAGTGTTAATGTTTATAGTTCTGATGTACAAAGTCTTCCCCACCATCGAAGTTCCCACACCCTGTACCACTGTCCATCTGTCACTTTATAGTTCACCTTTCAGTCCCCTCCCACCTCTTCAACCCTGCTCCGTAATCTCAGTTCCATAATTTGAAGTCAATGGTTTGCCAGCATTCAATACTGCCCAGTGATTTTCTTTGTTTCTTTATATAGCATCTGAGTGAAGTCATCCAGTATTTGTCCTTCTTGTGGCTTCTTTTAACAGTTCCATCCATATTGTATGCTACTGCAAGATTTCATCTTTCCTTAGAGCTATGTAGAATTCCATTGTGCACATATACCGCAACTTTATCTATTCATCTCTAGTTGGACATCTGAGTTGAATAAATAATTTTCTATGCTTTCCTAAATGCTCGCAGAAAGATAGTACAGGGATTGGAGCTCATTATTTTTATTTGTTTGTTTGCGGCTTACACCCAGAGGTGCTCAGGGGTTATTCCTGCCTCTGTGCTCAGATATCACCTCTAACAGGCTTGGGGAACCATATGGGATGCCAGGATTCAAACCACCGTCCATCCTGGCTCAGCAGCAAACAAACAAGGCAAACAAATGCCCTACCGCTGTGCCATTGCTCCGGCCCCCAGACCTCATTATTTTTAAGCGGTTTATCCTGGTTTATCCCTAAAACCACATGGGATCCCAAGAATCACCAGCTACAGAAGGCCCTCAAACACCACTGGGTGTGGCCCTGGTGGACCAAAGAACTAGCCCAGGTAATCCCAGATACCACACAGCCAGAGCGGCACCACATTCTTGAGCCCTTGCATTGAACTGCCAGCCCTGCTGGTTGAGAATCCCCAGGTGGGACCTCAGGCCACCAGAGCACTGCTTGGGTGGCCCTAGCCCTCAAGAATAATTAAGTGAAATAGAATAAAATAAATATGTATTTCAAAGGTAACCAAAATATAGCACAGAGGAATAACACTAAAAAGATTTCTGTTTCAGTGGTCTCAATAAATGCAACAGACTATAAAAACAATCCTGAAAAACATAAAAAATGCTGAATGATTTAACCTAGGATTTTATATTTTCAAAAGTCATGAATTGAATTGAATTGAATTGAATTCCCCAGACTTTTCCATATCTTACACAGATGCTTGGACTAAGACCTAAGGGCATTTCTATCATCATATTATCAACATGCTAAATCCTAGAAAAATACAGGGAAGAAGTAGCCTCAGAAACTCAAGCCATAAAATTTGCTCAAAAAGGAAGGGGTGCTGAACATTATATGACTGAAACTCAATCATAAACAACCTTGTTACTATGTATCTCATGGTAATTAAATTAAATAAGTTATTTATTAAAAAATTAAATTACTCGTATTTGATTCTAGTAACTTCCAATGGAAATTCAAACTTTCAGCATAATATTATTAAATTAAAAATTAGTATTTCTGGGGCCGGAGAGATAGCACAGCAGTAAGATGTTTGCCTTGCAAGTGGCTGACTCAGGATGAAAGGTGATTTGAATCCCGGCATCCCATATGGTCCCCCGAGCCTGCCAGGCGCGATTTCTGAGCAGAGAACCGGATGTAACCCCTGAGCGTCGCCAGGTGTGGCCCCCACAAAAAAATGGTATTGCTGGTTTTGATATATTTGAAAAGGAATGTATCATCTAGAACAACTGCTTTAAAAAAGAAAAAGATGCGATCACTATTGCAAAATAATGATTTGAAAGGATACTTGAGAATGGAGTTCCAAGTGCTTTAATTTTAATTTCATGTTGATTTAATGCAATAAATAATTCCTGGAGTGAACCTTCAAGGTCTGATTCGATTCACAAATGGCATGAAAGACTGACTGAGTGCTAACTCTAGGACATACTTTAGAAATCAAATTTAAAAAGTATCTTCTAGGCCTGAGGTAATAGTACCATCTAATGATCATACTATCCTGGCATCTGCTTAGTCCTCCAAGTATCATCCAGAGTCATTTCTGAATACAATGCCAGGAGTAACCCCCTGCGCATCACTAGCATGGTGCAAAAAATAAATAAATAAATAAATAAATAAATAAATAAATAAATAAATAAATAAATAAATAAATAGCATATCCTATTTCATCTCCCATTTTATTCCTGATTTAAGAACATAAAATAGGGCACATCTCAAAATTGAAGTAATAGATTCCAGTTATTTGATCACCAAAGGTGAGACCATAGACATATTACAGCCCTCAATAAGTGGAGATGCTCAGTGGGGATGGAAAGCGATTCTCCTGCCAAGCATAATCAATAGTTTTCTGAGAGAAATATGTCAATGGAGATTCATCACTTCCTTTTGTTACCCACACCACAGTGACCAGGCCACTGACAGTCAGCCAAAGTGACCAAAGTGGGCCGGAGAGATAGCACAGCGGTAGGGCTTTTGCCTTGCATATGGCCAACTAAGGACAGAACCCAGTTGGATTCCTGGCACCCCATATGGTCCCTAGTGCCTTCCAGGAGCAATTTCTGAGCAAAGAGCCAGGAGTAAGCTCTGAGTGCAACCGGTGTGACCCAAAAACAAAACAAAACAAAAAAAGTGATCAGGCTTTCGCTAAATTTATGATGGAGGGATGAGACCTCCAGGGTAACTTGAGTGTACTGTGTCCATCTGGAGACACCAGATCTGCATATAAACATGGGCCTCGGGCCTGGAGAGATAGCACAGCGGTGTTTACCTTGCAAGCAGCCGATTCAGGACCAAAGGTGGTTGGTTCGAATCCGGGTGTCCCATAGGGTCCCCCGTGCCTGCCAGGAGCTATTACTGAGCAGACAGCCAGGAGTAACCCCTGAGCACCGCCGGGTGTGACCCAAAAACCAAAGAAAAGACATGGGCCTCCCATCTGATGAGGAAACCAAAAGCCCAGGGGAGAGAAAACACACCTTTCCCACTGAAACTGATGGCAGCAGCATAAAACCACTGAGACTTTGCAGAGACCACCACCCAGACAGGGAGATCAGGAGCAAGGAAGAAAGCCTAAAATTCACTTCAGCAAGGCCCAGAGAACACTCACCATAGTCTGTATGGTCAAAATTTTGAGATTGCAGAACCCTGCCTTTCTAGTCTCTAAAGAATCCTAAGCCTGCCCCTTACTGTCACTGAAAGGGCAGGCGCAGCTTTGACCAGCAATTAGGGAAGCCAGCTGCATGAATTCTGATGTTCATCATCTAGGCAGAGGTACACACTGGACCAGACCGGTCCTTATTCCTGCAAGAGGCCCACAGTCTGTCAGCACTCCAGAGTTTCCCATCACTTTGAAGTGGCTCAAAGCTAAGGAAATGCCATTTTAAAATGTGTGTCAGCTTTTGCCTACAACAGACTTGAATAACATTTTTTTAACTTTATTTATTTATGTTGGTACTTGGGCCACATCCAGTGGTGCTCAGGGGTTACTACTGGCTCTGCACTCAGAAATCGCCCCTGGAAGGCTGGGGGACCATATGGGATGCCTGGAATTGAATCAGGACCCTGCCGCCACATGCAAGGCAAATGCCCTATCGCTGTGCTATCTCTCAGGCCCCATTGAATAACATTCTTATTAGGTGGCAGTATTTGGGGAGAGGGGAATTAAGCCATGCCTGGCAGTACTAAGAGCTTACTCCTGGTTCTAATCAGGAATCACTTAGCCTGGAGGGGCTCAGGGAACTGCATGTGATGCTAGGGATTGAATTCAGGTCAGTTGCTCTTGATAGGTCTTTCAAGAGCTGTCTATCTCTTCCAGCCCAGATGGTAAGATTTAAAAGAAATTGTGTTAAATTATTTGTCATTTTTCCTTCGAGTTTCAAAATAATATATTTACCTTAAATCCTCCAAAGTACAAATCAGCAATTTCTACATTTTTAAGTATACATTATCTATAAAGAAATTTATATATGACAGATCTCAGTGCATTAAAATGTTAAGAGCTGGAGTACAGTGTTCAGGTCACTAGCCTTGTACGTGATCGACCTGAGTTCTTATCCCAGTATCTTATGTGGGTCCATGAAAATAAAGCTAGAATGATCCCTGAGCAAAGACCCAGAAGAAAGCCCCGAGCAGCGCCAGGCATACCAAAAATAAGTAAGTAAATCAATGCTAAAGTATTATACAATTACATAAGATCTTCAAAATTCAAGTTATGTCTAAGAAATTATTTTTCAGAACTCATAAAATATGTTTGTTTTCTTCTGTCATCCATACTTAAAAAGAAACTGCCAACCCTAAAATATTTAACAATAATAATAATAGAGTAAAAAAGTAATTTATCTCAATTATTTTTCATCATATGAAAATTCACTGAGGGAAATTATAAACAACAAAGTCCACAAGTTCTATCAGAGGAGACTTAGAAATTTAAGTTGTTTCAGCAGAAATTCACAGATCATCAAATTAATCAAAAACCCAACAGGGCAGCAAACTACCAGTCTACCTTACAGTATCTAGTTACACCCATGATTTAGAATAAACCTCCCTCCTTCTTAGCATTTAAAAGGGCAAGAATCCCTTTGAAAGACCCCAGTTTTAAAAAGCAATGACTTGAAACAGATTCCAGGCCACATGGCAGAGAGAGGCTAAATCTGGGATCCAAAACTAGTGGGCCCCACTAGCTCTGGTTGAGCTAAGGGGGTCTTAGGGACAATCAGAACTTCCTTCCCCAAGACTGTGAGGTGCCTGCTGGGGTCTGTGACACTGGGCTCTGGAAAAGAAGGGGCTGACCTCTACCTTCCAGTCTCAGCTTCTCTGATCCTCCTGTATTCTCCATGCCCACTGAGCCTTCTCCCTTCAGGTCTTTCACTCTCCCATCTGTCTCACAGGACACTGCTTCTGTCTCCTCAAGAACAGAAAGGGAGGTGTGGAGCACTGGAGTCAAGAGCCCCAGCAGGGAGTTTACAGTCCCAGTTAGCCCCCTACTATGAGTTCTCAGATGTAAACACACATTTATGAGTAAATTAATGGTTTTATTTCCTCTTAAGCAGTTACTTCATAAATTAATCTAATGAGCTGTGAACTTAACGCTAAAATAACTTTCCATCCAGAAGGCAATTGTTGGATTATTGGAAAACAAAGGCCTGGATCACAGCAGGAGGTTTAAAGAATGAGTGTGTGGGGCAGGAGGTGGATCAAATTTTCAAGATACTTAAAAAGCAATGTTTTCTCATATGACAAACAGATTTCAAATTCTTCTCTCCCTGTATGAAGAATAGATTTGTGCTGGCAACATTCAGGGGTAAGAAAGCAGGCCTGGAAGTGCTCAGAACTTACTACTGACTCTGCACTCAGGTATCCTTGCAGGATATCAGGGGACCTTATAGGACACTGGGGACCCAGAGTGGTTTCATTGCATGCAAGGCAAGTACCCACCTGATGTCCTATCACACCAACCTTCCTGTGCTGACATTTTTAAATCACTTTTTAGAATTATAAAGAGCTTTATAAAGCTGAAAACTTGTAATCAGCACTTACTACATACTATCTTGCAGACTGGAATTAGAAGTAGATAGTACTACCACTGCTGAAAGAAACCCAGAGAGCAGCCAGAGCAATAGCACAGCAGTAGGGTGTTTGCCTTGCACACAGCTGACCCAGTGTCCAATATGGTCCCCCAAGCCAGGAGCAATTTCTGAGCGCAGATCCAAGAGGAACCCCTGACGTAACCGGGTGTGGCCCAAAAGCCAAAAAAGAAACCCAGAAACCAAGAATCTTCCAATTTCACAGTGAGGAAAGATGCATGTTGGAAAAAATCAGTCCAGGCATGTAGCTGAGAAGAGTAACACCCACCCCTCTGTCCCATTTCCAGTACCAACCCACACTGCCAATACAAGCGCCTGACACTGTGAAGTGTAATCCACGGCGCCACAAGAAGTATCACCGTGGGTACTACAGCAGAAGTGTGTGACTTCCGGACTCAACAACAACAATAGTAGAAAAGCAAAAGCAGGCCAACCCAATTCCAAAGATGCAGTTAAGACCTAGCCAATAAACTCTGCATCTGTCACTGCTTAAAGGATATTTTTTTAAAAAGCCAATTTATAGTTCTATAAATGTATAATCCTTCAGTATACAGATCCTTCTACACACTCATCCTAGCTTTGGAATATATCAAATTGAGTGTTTATTTATCAGAATTATTTATGGAACACTAGATGACAACTACAGAACATGAAGAGCTGGATAACAAATAAGACAACAGACACTTATGATCAACAGTGCCTGAGTCTCAACTCTCACTGGGATCCCAAAGCAACTCCATCAAGCTGAATGGTCTGGGTGCTGGGGCAGAGGGGCTGCATTCAGAGAGGTGACCAGGTGCCACAGAAGGATGCTGGGATGCAAAGACCATATATTCCATAACTCACTCACTATCTGCTGGCCAGAGATTGTTTAAAGTAAAACGAAATATATAATTTATAAATGTAAGTGTATAAAACAATGAGTTTTTTGGGGGGGGGTTGGTTTTTTATTTTTGGGCCACACCTGGTGACGCTCAGGGGTTACTCAGAAATCATTCCTGGCTTGGAGGTCCATATGGGAAGCCGGGGGATCCAACCACGGTCCATCTAGGCTAGTGTGGGCAAGGCAGATGCCTTACCACTTGCGCCACCGCTCCAGCCCCTAAAACAATGTTTTTAATAAAATAAAGATGTATTTTATATATCTGACAAACTTGTCATAAACCAGAACTTTTCTTTTTTGGTTTTTGGGCCACACCCAGTGGCATGAAAGGGTTACTCCTGGCTCTACACTCTGAAATCGCTTCTGGCAGGCTCCAGGACCATATGGGATACTGAGAATCGAACCCAGGTCCTTCCAGGGTTGGCCATGCACAAGGCCCTACCACTGTGCTATCTCTCCACCCCAAAACCTTAAACAACTTTTACCAAATAATATATTTATCATAATAATTTTGTTTAAAGACTGGAGGATACTACCTCCTATACATCAACTGTGCCTTCCTGACCCTGATTTGGGGTAATTACACATGAAGTGATTGTAGTGGGTTCAATTTGGAGATAAATTTAAAAAAAAAAAAAAAGGAATCATTACTATAACAAGGTAGTCTGAAACTTTTACTTTGGGTTACTAAAAAAAAAATCCAACCCCCTGTGCAACCACATGCACCAAGATCTGCTGTCACTGGAACCCCCAGCGCTGCAAATATTTTCAGTTACACCAGAGCCAGGAATATCTAGGCACTAAAAATTTCAAGCAAGCATCGTGATTGAAGGAGGAAAAAAAATAACCCAACTATGTAAGATGTGAGCAACATAGGCAGGATGGAGAAGTTTGAAAATCATTCCAACCCAAAACATGCCTCAACAAAAAGGCATGGCTGTTAGCACACTGAAGGAGTGTAGTCAGTGAGCACCCCAGGTAGGAGAACAGCTCGAACCAGGCACTGGGCAGGCATCAGGTATCAGATGATCATCTCACATCACTAAACTTCCATCTTCCATGGCTCTCCCTGGCTCTCATTCTCTTAGGTGTCATTTTAACTGCACATGGTTTTACTCGACAGGGTGCCTTGAAAGGGAAAAGAATAAAAACCAGGCAGACGGTTGAGGAATTGGATAATTAAGAAAGTCAAAATTCTCGTAAGTATAAGAATGAAAAAACAGTTACACTTCATTCCCCCAAAGTCAAATCATCTGAAACTTTTTAATAGTTAGAACTGACAATTTTTTTTTTTGGTTTTTTGGGCCACACCCATTTGATGCTCAGGGGTTACTCCTGGCTATGCGCTCAGAAATCACCCCTGGCTTGGGGGGACCATATGGGACGCCAGGGGATTGAACCGTGGTCCGTCCTACGCTAGCGCCACCTTCCCGGCCCCAGAACTGACAATTTTACAATAAATAAAAATGATGTTAACTTACAGTGGAAATTTCCTAAGCCCCACAGTGAGGTCTGATGGTCAGTGCTAGCCTAGTCGACTTCATGGTCAGGAGCCAGGAGCAGTGCTGGGGGCAATGGGGTGTCTAAAGGAATAGGAAGCTAGGATCAAGCTCAGGGTCCTGTGTATGCCTGGCATGAGCCCCACAAGTTGACCATCTTCCTGGCTCGCCCAAGTAATTTCCAAGTAAATCAGAACATGTCTTGTTGAAAATACTTACCTATTTTCAGTGATCAGATTTTCATACATTAGGCAAACATGTATCAGGACAGAAATACTGTGTTTTTGCACACAGTCTCGGAAAGAAAGATAAGCAATATCCTAGAGAGCAGTTAGTCACATTATTTACATTCAAAGACAACTGAATCAAATATGTAAATGATATTTAAATGATAAGTCACCTTTCTCCCTGTAATCCAAGGGTGCGTGATGCAGGTGTGCACATACACACACACACATGCACCATATTTTCCATAAAGAGGAAAACAGAAGTTTTTTATTTTGTTTGGGTTTCGTTTGTTTTGAGGCCACACCCAGGGATGCTCAAGGCGATTCTTGGCTCAGGAGTAGCTCCTGGAGGTGCTCAAGAAACCATATGGAGTGCCAGGGATCAAATCCGGGTCAGCCATGTAAGGCAAGCATCCTACCTGCTGTGCTATCCCTCGGGCCCAAATGCAAGTATTTTTAACCAGAAAACATAGAGTTGGGGAAAGACATGACAAGTCAGCACCATTCACAAGTAAACCAGCCACCTAAAGAGATTGATTTGCTGTCAGCTTGGAGTCTGGCTTCCTTTATAGAGCAACTCTGGAGAATTCCCTGGTGCTCATGTCAATACTGATGTTTCCATGACACTGGCACAATCTTATCTCCCAAGGGGCACAGAATGGTTTACAGGTGATCTACAGGGCAAATTTTCAGGGTTAGGATGACAGCATCCAGAATAAAAGGACACATTAAGATTCTCAGGCTCTTCAAATTGTCACAAAGGTTAGATCATAATTAACAATGTTTTCACTGCTGAGATCAAAAGAACTACAAACCTTCATTTTTAACTCAATTTACTCCTACAAGCAATTTTAATGAGCAAATCCTGCCAGACTTCCTAATCTCCACTTTATTTTGTAACACTTCATTGGCACTGAAGGATAATAAATGAAAACTCACTTCTTTGTGCTCAGACAGGCAAGCTGGCCAGTCCATTCTTCATTCAGCATGCTGCTACCAAAGTATGCGAGGTCATTCTCAGCTATGACCTTCAAAAATCTAAAAATCTGTACATAGAGGTTGACATTTAAAAGAGCAAAGGGTGGGAGTGGAGTGATAGTACAGCATAATAGGCTGCTTTTCTTGCACACAGCTAACCTGGGTTTAATCTCCAGCATCTATTAAGGTCTCCCGAGCCTGCAAAAAGTGCAAAGCCAGAAGTAAGCCCTGAGTACAACCTGGTATGTCCACCCACCCCCCTACCCCAAAAAAAGAAAATGTGAAAAGGGAAGCAGCTCTTAGTTATTTCCAAAATAATCCCTTTCCAACCCCCAAAGCCCGTTTTCCAGTCAGCAAGTGCAAATAGCAATACTGTAAAGCCCACTCTGTCCTTCCCTTTTGTTGTTATTGTCAAGCAGGTGCCAACTTCTTGCTCCCAGGGACCCTCAAGAAAAGAGAAGATGGGTGTCTTCTCTTGTTCTTTCATTGGCTCACACAGAGAGAAGTGACTTCCTCTTCCAAAAACCAATTCATCCAGCTTTCACTCATTGACAATAGTGCCCCTCAGGCACTGAGAACATCCAAGGGGCCCCATTAAAAAACAAGCATTTCCCTCTCTCTAATTTCCACCTCTGTTAACAGTGGCACAGAGCTTGATGTCCATGATGTCCGTCATGTATTCTCGATCTTTTGGTCACACCCAGGGATGCTCAGCAGCTACTCCTGACTGTGCTCGGGGAACGATATGGGATACCGAAGATTGAACTTGGTTCCGCCTTGTACAAGGGAAACATCACTCTACTATAACTCTAGCCCCAGAATTCCCCAGTTTTACTATGAGGTAGACAGTACTGATCAATGGGAGGGAGCCAGAGTTATCTATACCAAGGCCCTATTCACCTTCCGGTAGAGTCAGTCAGGCCCCTAAGCACCTCCTCTCTAGACACTCCATCTCCATATTAACTGAAAAACTGCAATGCTACTTTGGGGACTGAGAAACCCAATACTAACACAACTAGTTGTCTGGAAGTTGATGAACAGACTTACTACCCCACTTCCAGGGTGCCCTGCCTAGAAGTTGGGCCCTTGGGCCTCTGGGCAGATACCAACTGTGCTTTCTCCTAGGCAGAGAGCACACCAGGGTTGACCACGGCTGCTCCACTTGTCTCATCAGGTTTTGTTGTTGTCATGGGGGGAAAACCATGGCCACCAGCCACCATCTCTCTGGTTCTAACCCTCTCTTGGCTTGTCCATATCCCTGAAACAAACTTCTTTCACATCTGGAAGTCAGGGTTTGGCCTTTCTGTCCTCGCTGATTGTTAGATCCTAAAGGGGCCCTATCAACCCCTTGGGAGACCCTTTAGCAAAAGGGTTGAGTTACAGATAAATGGACTAAACAATGAGCAACGGAAAGGAGAATGGTTGTTCAGTTTAAACACACACATCCCCGGGAAATAGATCTACACAGCTCAGAGGGCACAGGAATGCAGCCACATTTCTGAGAATCCAGACTCTCCAAACCACAGCTACAGATTTTCTGTGTGAAAAACTCAACTAACTGGTTCCTGACCTGAATGTGCTTTATTTATCTCCAATAGGTGATAGCAGATGCCCGCTCCTCCCTTGAGGACATCAGATTTAGAAACAAATCTTGGGACATAAAAGCAAATGGCAGTGGCTCAATAAAGCCCAAAACACCAACAGAACTTTCTTTGTGGCTACAATTTCCCAGACCACACTCAACCAAAGCCACCAGAGAGGCTGGGGTCATGACAATCACACCTCTGACTTGGCATATATAGCAGACCTGCAGAAAATACACTGTGGATCACAACAACAAATTTGTCTTAATAATCCAGTAACAACCCAAAACTTAGTGACATGTCTTTTCCATTAAGCTTTAAATCAGAGTTAAGATTGATGTAGCTTGAAGAGTAAACTGGGAAACAGAAATTTAGACATTATAGCAATTGTCCCTGAGGATGAAAGTGCACTCTGTGGACTGCCTGTCACTGCTCTAAGTCTGCAGAACCAGATAAGGAAGAAAAGGAAAAGATAAGGAGCTACCAAGCATTCTTGAAAAATGCCCTCTTCCAGAAGACTTTACTTATAAGAGGCCAGTTGCATTCTTTTCAGGAGAGAGAGAGACTTAAAAGTTACTTCTGCTATCTGGGAGCTAGATGCAATATGGTGTGATCGTGAAGTGGCAGAGGTCAGCTCTGGAAAGTTCTGTGTATTCAGTCTACTGCATCATCATATTTTCTTCCCACTCTCAATATAAAAATTAAAGACAACAGACTTTTTACCCTGAGTTTCATTTTATTCTAGAATCTTTTTGAGTAAAATATATAATGGCAAAAATAACCTTAATATCCAAAATATTCAATGTGACCTATCTATTCCAAGTGAAGTATTTGAGTCCAAAGCATTTATTGCATGTGGTATCAGCCCAAGCTCCTGGGGTACACAGATAACAGGACATAGGTGATTGCTGGAGGAAATGGATTTCCCCAGAAATCATGCCTGCAAAGTGACAAATGCTATCTATAATAGGAACTATAGGCCCTCATGGGCACTTAGCTCTGCTGTCAGATTGGCTTTCTAGCATAGAACATCTAAGTCAAGCCTTAAAGACAGTTCAGAGGAACCACAGCAAAAACAAGGCAATGGTCCAGCAATCAGCAGGACCCCCACATTTAAAGCACAAGAGAGACTCCCCAGTGGAAGTCTGTAAGAAAAGCTATCAGTGAAGCAAAGAGAGGTCACAGAAGAGGGTCTGGCACTGGGGTGAGTGGATACACAGCCATGATGAATGGCATATACAGACATGATACAGAGAACACAGGAGGTTGAAGAGAAAAGAAAACAGTTAACATTTCTAGTTACTGGCCACATGAAAGCCATCATGTCCTGTTTTACAGATAGGGTAACTGAGATGCAGAAAAAGTTGTACAGCTTGTACATGAACAGTGGAGTCCCCCAAGAGGACTGATCCCATCACGCCTTCTTTAACTAATTTCATCTAAGTTCTGAGTCCAAGAGTGAAAGCGTGTTAAGGACAGAGATGTCATACAGTTTTCTCTGATTTAGAATAGATGGAATTCATTCCCTGACAAGAAAAAAAAAAAGGGCTCCCACTGTTTGCTTGCATTTGATGAAGCTGAACATAAACACAAGATGAGGGAGAATGCAGTGATCCATGGTGACAGCTGTCAACAGAAAGTGCTTTTGTCTCAGGACATCTGGCAACATCTGGAATGCTTTCAGTTGCTATGACAGGGTTGGTGAAGATAAGGAATGCAAAGGTCCTGAAAAGGACACACACTTACCCCCCCCCAAAAAAAAAGTTTCCTGAATTTGTTTGTGTTTTTATAAAATAAACACCCAGTGTCTATGTTACTAAGAAGAAAGAGTCTGGACTTTTGTCTTTCTGCTTCAAATTTAATTTTATCACTACTTGCATGATCTGAATGTTCTATAGTATGCCCCTCCTGAAATAAATTATGATTTAGACTTAATTAGGAAGATGACAGATAGTATTAGGTGGCAGGACCTTTCAAAGGAGCTCAGTCCATAAGGACAGACTTTCTGAAGGGGATCAATATCCCTACACTTTTTTTAATGAAAGAAGTCCAGAAGAACTCTACCACCCATTCTTCCAGTCAGCAGTGTCCAGTTAACTGAACTCCATGAAGAGTAGAACTCAATGGCTAATGTGTCATCCTTGTAAGTATGAGGCTTACAGTTTGATCTCTGATTCCAATGCTGGCAGCTCTCCCTTCTATAATTCATAGTACAGCAAACTTTACCTCAGCCAGGTGTGTTCATGTATTTGTAACTAAAAACTGCAATTTTCAGCAAGCTACACAGTACCAATGGCTTTTGGAATATAATGGCCAGGAGTGTGGAGCACATAGCCCTCCACCCCACAACCATGTGTTATTACTACAGCACAATGAGCAAATACAACCAGCACCTGGAGTCCTAGCAATAGCATCAAAGGAAGATAAGGGGGGAAAGTAATTTAAAAACTGAAAATGGCTCCCAACACCCAGACGACTCAGCAACAGTCTGCATGCAGGGCAGATCGCTCCACATTGAATGGTATGCTGAAACTAGAGGATGCTCCACATCAGCCTGACATCGATGAAAGAAATGCACTGAATCCAGAGTCTTTAAATATAAGAATCTGATACCAACAATAGCTAAAGTGGGAAAAAGTTTCACTGGGACCTTGAGAATGACTGGAGTTGGACGAACTGGTATGCCTGGAACCCAGAATCTGTCTTATGCCAATAAACTTCTAGGGTGAGGCCTTTTTGTAATCAGGTCAAGGAGTTTTTCTCCATTTTCCCATTTTTCTGGACCTATGCAAACAATGGCGATTCCCACTATCACACCTTTAATATATTTTTTTACTCTTATCCTTTAAGGAAAAAAAAATACAACTTACTGAACTTAAAAACAAATAACTGTAGTAGAATGCCTGTCTCGAATACAGGCAGGGGATGGAAAGGGGGAGGGGGTAACGTTACACTGGTGAAGGGAGGTGTTCTGGTTATGACTGTAACCCAAATATGATCATGTTACTTAAATAAAAATATATTTAAAAAATAAATAAAAATTAAAATAATGATTACAGAAAAAAAAAAAACTGAAAATGACCGAAGCGACAGCACAGTGGAAGACCTGGGTTCAATCCCAGCATCGCATATAGTCCCAAGCCCACCAGGAGTGATTCCTGAGCACAGAGCCAGGAGTAACCTCTGTTGGGTGAGGCCCCAAAACAAACAAAAAGAAAAGGGTACAACAGTCATGCAGCTGAAAGCTGAGAGTTTGGGAAAGAGAGGGTGGGCCAAGTCATCAACCTGCTAACATCACACCAAGTGCACCCATCACCCACAATCAGAGTTTTTCAAATGGCCCATCTTCACCACTTCTCTACAGCTCTCTGCTGTAGACACCAAACTGACCAAAACTCCAAGTATGCTAGTACTTGGACTGATATTACCATGGTTTTTTGGAATGAGTGTGGGCACCCTCACCATCCCTTCTCATACTTCCCAAAGACCTGGCAGCTGAAAACATGGCCCAGAAAAGCTGTGATATCAGCCACAGTGCTTGGAATTCCTGGTCTGTGCAGCCATCTATGCAGTCACACAACAATCTAAATCTTTTAATATTGTCATTCCAATAGGAACACACCAATTTAAATGTTCACGTGTTACTGAAGCTACTTGATGTTCAGAAACAAAAAAGTAACAGAAAGATCAACTAGCAGTAAGAGCTTAGTAAACCTTCTGACAATGACTGAATGACCTCACTGAAGAAAAAAATAATTTCCAAATTTTCTTATTGCTAAACTCTTTTTTTCCTTCTCTGGCCTTTCTTTTTCTTTGTTAATCCCACTTACTTGGAAACAAGTGTAATACATGGTCATCAAATAAAGTACTTTATGTTTTAAAAAAATTTCTCTCCCACTTACTTGGAAACAAGTGTAATACATGGTCATCAAATAAAGTACTTTATGTTTTTAAAAAATGTTAAAGAGGGCCAGAGGGAGATCACAGCGGTAGGGCGCTTGCCTTGCATGCAGATGATCCTGGAAGGACCCGGGTTCAATTCCCGGCATCCCATATGGTCCCTGGACCCTGACAGGAGTGATTTCTGATCACAAAGCCAGAAGTAACCCCTGTGCACTGCTGGGTGTGGCCCAAAAACCAAAAAGAAAAATTTTTTAAATAGAAAAGTAAACTTAAGTCCTCATCTTACAATAGTCTTTCATGCCTACCAGGAGTTCCTGATCAAAGAAAGCATCCACACTAACTTACACTCTTCAGAAACCTTGAGATGGGTAAGAAGTAAGCTCACCTGAAAGTTAATGAATGAACTACACACTCGAACTTTAAACTGTCAATAAAGCCACTAAAAATGTAATACAATGTTCTGCTGATCAGTTTAATTAGTCAAATATATAATGGGAAATGAGCATCTCGATGTTTAGAAAAATTTTATCTGAGGGTCAAAATGTTGCTGAAATGAAAGCACTAATCCAGTTTGTATTTGCAGCAATAATTTTGAGGACTAAATTTGTCATCAAACTTTGTGATGTTACCCCCTGAAACTATTTTGCAGGGCCGGAGCAATAATAATGCGGGTAGAGCGCTTATTTGCCTTACACATAGCCCTCCCACGGTTTGATCGCCAGCATTCCATATAGTCACCCAAGCACCATCAGCAGTGCAGAGCCAGGAGTAACTCCTGAGCATCCGGGTGGATAACCCCAAAGTTAAATAAATAAATATAAGAACTACTTTGCTGATTAAGTGGCAAACACATAACCTGCGAGCCAAATTCAAGTTTTACTTTTTAAAAGAACAGCAATAAAGGGCCCCAGCACAAAGAAATAACTACAAAGGATATAACTTAAGTTCCCCTAATCAAACATTGCCCAGAAAACCCAGAGACCAACCCTAGTAGAAATTCTTGCTTAAATAAACACTAGAGATAGCAGCAGAGAACAAGCAGTTAAAAGCTATTGTGAAGCTTAATCCACAGCATTGTCTAATGTGAAATGGGTTTTTAAATCTTGGATAAGACTCAACTACAATGGCACACAAAAGGCTTCCTGTTTGTCAAGGTGAGGCTACTTTTGAAGCAAGTTAACGTAAATGTCTATTTAACGGAGTATGAATACAGATGTTTTATTTTTCTAATTCATTTGAAATAAGTATTTTTCATTGAATTCAACTTATCTTGACATTCAAAATGCATAGCTACTATTTGCAGGTTGAAATGCTTTCCATGGAAACAAACACAGCTCTGATTTTCTAGAGCTAAAATCTTTACCCATATTGGAAAAATGTCTTCATAGCTGTTTTTAATTTGTTATCTGTTAAATAAATCCTTAAATAAATTTGCTTAAATAAATCCAACATTAGTTTTTCAAAATGGCAGAGAAGGGACTCACTAGCACAGTGGGTAGGGCACTTGCCTCACAAGGGACAAACCTGGGCTTAATACCCAGCAACTCATATAGTTACCCTAGCCCACAAGGAGTGAGGGAGGCCTGAGCACCAAAATGGTAGAGAAAAAAAAATTACCTAAGTTCTCTCACACTTCCTCTAAATGAAGTATAATCAAATGTCTTCACACAACTGTTGCATAATTGCAACAGTAGTAGAAGCAAATTCTTAACTTTAGGAATCAATAAGATTTTTTTAAATGGAAGACAAAACATGATTGATGTTCACAAAATTAATTATATTTGAGAGAGACTGTGAAAAAGCAGATAATCCTAACATAAATATTAAAAAATAATTTTGATAGGATTGAAGCAATAGCACAATGGATAGGGCATTTACCTTACTAGCAGCCAACCCAGGTTCGATCCCCGGAATCCTATATGGTCTCGAGGTTGCCAGGAATAATTTCTAAGTGCAGAGCCAGGAGTAACTCAAGTGTTGCAGGGTGTGCCCCCCAAAAACAAAACAAAACAAAAACTTAAAAAACACAAAGTATTTTCTGTTAATTTAGGGACTATTTAAATACTTTAGGATTTGGCATACTAAAATTTAACTTTAATGACAATCAAAATTACCAAGGGAAAACACCATAACAATAAGTATTGACAGAAAATACTGTTTACTGTTTTTTATTTATATGATAAAATAGGAGTCTTTTTAAAAACTCAACAATAATGGGGGTTCTGAAGCAATAGTATATAGGTGGGACTCTTGCTTTTCAAGTAGTCACCAGGTTCATCCTCTGATTCCTATATGGTCCCCAGATCACACCAGGAGTGAGTTCTTGGCACAGAGCCAGGACTAAGCCCTGAACACTGCTGGTGTGACCCAAAAGCAAACAAAGAAATAAAAAGTCAATATACCATATTGATACCATACAAGATGCATGACGGTCAGACACTTTTCCACTTATAAATACATTTGTATTGAATTTAGTACACATCACAAGTGGCTCGGTGCTTACCACATGGATTTTTAGGTTAGCATGGTAGCTACAGATATTGTGCTTAACTTCAGGAGACATCTGTATTACACATATGGCCATCAAAATAAAGATAGCATGCTGTTGTGATGCTGAAAGAGGCCAAGCCTGTTGCAAAATGATTACTTACAACAAAAGCCTGCTAGAATTATTTAGGTAAGTAGTATCTATCTAAAGTAACAGCATTATAAAGCTGTTAATTGCCTTTGAATCACACATGAATTTTCAACCTATTTGTTGAACAAGATAAGCACCATGAGGTGCTTATAATTATAAAACATAGTTATGGTTCTGGATATGAATCTGTTTGATTCATGGTCACTTGACAAAATTATTGCACCTGATCCCCATCGCATGCTGCATGGTTGACGGGAGAATGGCTTTCACCACAATACAGAAAGCACACACTGCAGAGACTCTACATTCTGCATCGTGCAAAGACTTGTCTGCTGTTTTGCATCACATCAAATCATCACTAATTGTTTTAAAATCGTTTCTATTCCCAAGCCAAAAAGAAATCAGAATAGCCTCAAAATGTTGTTTTGTGATTTGGGGCTATTTTATATGCACCACACACCAAAAAATGCTACGTCACCCTGAAAAGTAAGTTCTCTTGATAATTTCGTTTGGGGATGGGGATGGTGGCTGGAATATGTTGAAAATATCAAACATGCCCCCCAAAACTACATGATTGGGGCTGGAGCGGTGGCGCAAGTAGTAAAGCATCTGCCTTGCCCGCACTAGCCTAGGACGGACCACGGTTCAAATCCCCCTCGTCCCATATGGTCTCCCAAGCCAGGGGCGATTTCTGAGTGCATGGCCAGAAGTAAGGCCTGAGTGATACCGGGTGTGGCCCCAAAACAAACAAACAAAATAGTAAAGAAAGGGAAAGAAAGCGCATGATTGACTTTTGCTTGCTATCTACAAGGCAAGGAAATTTCGGAAGTCTTTCCTAATGGAAAGGGTTTACTTTCTTGATAACTCTGGGTCCCTTTTGCCTGAGAAAGAATGGCCCCTGTATGCCAAGAATGGGAATATCAGCGCTGAAGCTTTTAGCCGGCAACAGTCCTTCCAAGGGCGTGCGGCTAAGTCCGAGTGGATTCGCACAGGGAAAGCTGAGGCCCTGCACCTCGCGGACTGGTTCTATGAGGCGCAGACCGGGAAGGAGAAGGCGGCCGGCCGGCCGGCCGGACGGACGGACGTGGCTTCTCGGGCCAGGCTCCAGCCGTCAGGAGAGAAGGGAACACAACCGAACACTCCGGGTCCGCAGCAGCTCGGGGAGCTCCCGGGCGGCGCCAGGCGTGTCCGCGGGCTGTCGAGTGCCAAGGCCAGAGTGCCCGAAGGCAGGCAGGCAGGCAGGCAGCCGGTCTGCAGCTCCCGCGCCTCGGCTGTGGATGGGTCCGGCTAGCCCGCGCCACGTTGCGGCCCGTGTCTTGGAGAGCCCTGGACTTGCACGCGGGTGCAAAGGACGTTGTCCCCCACCCCAGTAGCACCTGCCCGCAGAGTCGAAGGAGCCTGCGCCCGGCAGCGCGCTCCGCACCAGCCCCGTCGAAGTGGCAGGAAAACGGGAACGCCAGAGGCCGTTCCTCCGGCGGGGGCGTCGCGCCGCGCTCGTGGGGCTCGCGCGGGCGCCACCTGCCTCCCGGGGGGCCCGCGGGTCGCTCCCCCGACGCGTGGCCGGGGCCCGGGTCCGGAGCGAGGAGGCAGCGGCCGCCCGGGCCCCCGGCCCCAGCCCGGGCCCCGCACGTCGCCGCGCGCCTACCTTGACGCCCTGGCGCTGCGTGGTGAGCGCCACCTTGGAGTCGTCCAGCAGCAGCACCTCGCAGTAGAACTCCTCGGGCGCGGCGCAGAAGCAGCCCATGGCCGCCGAGCGGCGTCCGCGCAGGTGGGCGCCCGCCCGCCCGCCCGCCCGGCCCGGCCCGCCCGTCCGCGCCCGCCCGCGCCCGCCGCTCCTGCCTTTGTGCCGGGCTCGCGCCGCGGGAGGCCCCGGGCCCGGCTCCGGGCGGCGAGTGAGCGCGCGGCGGGTCCGGGAGGGCGGGCGCGGCCCCGGCCAAGTTGTCGGGCCTCGCCGGCGCCGCCGACCGGCCCTCGGGGTCCGCCTGGCCCGCGCCGGGCAGGGCGCGTCCTGGTCGGCGCGAGGGTCGCCCGCCGCCCGCGCCCGCCGCCCCGTCGCGCGGAGGCCGGCCGCCGACTCGAGCGGTCCCGGGAGCCCCGCGCCTGCTGGGGAGCCGCGCGCGCCTGCTCCGGCCCGGCCGCCTCGCTCCCACGCCCGCGGCGCGCCCTCCGCCCGCCCGCCCGCCCGGCCACACGGCCACGGCCACGGCCACGGCCACGGCGGCACCGAGCGAGCGCCGGGACCGCAGCGCCCCCTGGCGGGCCCCGACGTCGCGGGCCGCGGGCCGGGCAGCAGGTGCCTGGGGGCCCGCCGGGGACCCGCGCGCCCGACCGCGCTCGAGGCCGCGAGAGGCCGAGGAAGGCGCAGCGCCGGGCGGGACGGAGGCGCTCCGGCTCACGGCGCCAAGCTGCGCTCCGGGGCGCTGCAAGAAGGGCGGCTCCACCCAGCGGGGCCCCGGGAAGCCGCCCGAGGGCCCAGGGTTGAAGCCGGGCAGTCTCGGGCGCGGCCAGCTCCCCCGCCTGGACAGAGTGGCGCTTTTCTCGCCTACCGGCTCCGAGCCAGGGTGCTCGCGAACTCTGAAAAGCCGCTTGGAAACCCAGGTCGCTCACAACTTCCAGACTTAGCCTTAATCGGCACCGTCGGCACAACGTGGGGTTCAACAGTTTTCGACTTAGATCTCATTGTGATTTGCCACAACGGTTTCTTCCCAGTCAGAGTAACACCATGTAACAGAGTGCCACGTTTCAGTATTAAACTTCGCCTGAAGCTATGAATCAGCCTTTCCCTCCCCTTTTAGGTCTTAGGTAAAATCAAAATGAATTAAAATCAAAATTCTGTAAAACTTCTAATCACAGTCTATTTCCAAATTTGCATTCTGTGTCCAAGTTTTGCCTAACACGTTGGTATTTTAATCTGAATTTTAGCATCTTGGCTGTGGACGATTTCATTGACCATAATATACTATTCCTGACACAGATTGTCAACTGTGACTGAAAGGCTTCATGATTTATTTACAATCTCTACCACAAAAGCCAACCGAACCCTAGGCTACCGAAAACAAAAGAGGCAAGCCCAAGTGTTGTCATTTGTTTTCAGTTTTGCATGTTACCACACCTGCTTTCCTCCCTTTAAGTTTGTGTGTGTTTGTTTTCCTCTCCTCTCCGTGGTCATGGAAAGCTTGGGGGGTGTGTTTGTTTTCCTCTCCTCTCCGTGGTCATGGAAAGCTTGGGGGGCTCCATGCAGCACAGCTTCTGTTGCAGAGCTCTCAGAAGGGAAAGTGCAAACGCACTGTCGTCTGTCTCTCAGACATTTTCGTTTTTCTTTCCATTTATTAAATTTTCAATTAAAATATTTTTATTGAAAACATTACAAAGTTGTTCATCATTGAGTTTCAGTCTTACAATGTTCCAATACCCATCATCTTCTCCAGTGCACATTTCCCAAGACCACTGTCCCCACTTTTCCTCCTGCTTCTGTCATTCTGCCTCTATCACAGACATTTTTATTGGTTTGTTTGTGGGTCATACCTGGCGGCTCTCCGTTTACTCCTGCTCTGCTCTCTGAAATTACTCCTGGTCGGCTCGGTGTACCATATGGAATATGAAATGCTGGAGACTGAGCCCGGGTCAGCTTCATGAAAGGCAAATGCCCTACCCCAATTTGCTATCTCTTGGGCCACAACACACATTTTTATTCTCTCTCTGCCTTAACTGCATTCCCCTTACCACCTTGTGACAAAATTTCTACTAGGGAACTCTTGGTCCCCGATCCCGTTGTCTGACGACATTTTTTGAAACAAGTTCTTTTTTCATTTTCTAATCAGAACTGGAGAAAAGCAAAAATCCATTCAATACAAAAGTAGAGTTTCTTGGGGATAATAAATATTTTTAGAAAGAAACAGCTGGAGACCAGACTGATAGTACTTGGTAAGGTGCTTGCTGCCTTGCACACAGCTGGGTGACTCAGGTTCAATCTTCAGCATTCCATATGGGCACTATACCCTCTCAGCAGTGATTCTTTTTTTCTTTTTCTTTTTCTTTTTTTTTTCTTTTTTTGGTTTTGGGACCACACCCGGTGATGCTCAGGGGTTACTCCTGGCTATGCGCTCAGAAATCGGTCCTGGCTTGGGGGACCATATGGGACACCGGAGGGATCAAACTACAGTCTGTCCTAGGTGAGCGCGGGCAAGGCAGACGCCTTACCACTTGCGCCACTGCTACTGCCCCATCAGCAGTGATTCTTGAATGTAGAACCAGCAATAAGTCCTGATCACAGTCGGGTGTGGCCCAAAAACAAACAACGAAAAAGGAACAACCATTGTTTAAGCAACCGTATTGAGCCATAAGTAACATATAATAACTGCATATACATGTATATAAAGTATAAGCAATACTTTTCAGAATAAGCATACATCCAGGAAACCATCACCTCAATTAAACCAGTAAATATGCTGGGTATTCCTTACCTTTGTAAACTGCCCCCCCACCCCAACCCGCACTGCTCACCACACCTCCTCTGTCATTAAAACAATTTAAACCATTAAAACAAATGGTTTTGCATTGTTGAATATATGTGTCACAATTTGCTCATCTATGTAATGTATGACAGTTCCACTAGTTTTTTTTTTTTACCAATGTCATAGGCAGATAAGTACGGGGGGGCTAATAATGCATTATTGAGTAATAGCCATAATAATAATGATAACTTAAGCAGAGAAGCAATCCAAAGGCATGAAGACCTTTGACATTACATCCTTTGACATGTAAATTCTGACTCTTTGGAGAGGAGAAACTGTACCACTGCCCAGACGCAGAAATCCAAGGACCCACCCAGAGGAAATGTGAACCCTTCAAAATGGAGAGCTATAGAGGAATCCATAAGATCATGAGAAGACGGGCCCGGAGAGATAGCACAGCAGTGTTTGCCTTGCAAGCAGCCGATCCAGGACCAAAGGTGGTTGGTTCGAATCCAGGTGTCCCATATGGTCCCCCGTGCCTCCTGCCAGAAGCTATTTCTGAGCAGACAGCCAGGAGTTACCTCTGAGCACCGCCGGGTGTAACCCAAAAACCAAAAAAAAAAAAAGATCATGAGAAGACTAACAACAATACGAAGGTTTTTCTGAGCAATGCTGAGATTTACTTTCATATATATAAAAATCCAGAAAAAATAAATTTGGAAAAATCATATAAAGTTTTTTTTTCTTTTTTCTTTTTTTTTTTGTTTGTTTGTTTGTTTTTGGGCCACACCCGGTGACGCTCAGGGGTTACTCTTGGCTATGTGCTCAGAAATCGCTCCTGGCTTGGGGGGATCATATGGGACGCAGGGGGATCGAACCACGGTCCATCCTACGCCAGCGCTTGCAAGGCAGACACCTTACATCTAGCGCCACCTTCTTGGCCCCATTTTCTTTATTATCTTTTTACTTTTTTTTTTATTACAGCAACTCAATTTATTACATGCAGATTCTTCTGCACTGTTGCTAACACTTCACTAGTCCAAAATTACTAAAATACTTAAAAAGCTATACATTATATAAACAAAACAAATAAAATGGAATAGTTCTTTGTATGTATATTTTAGTACAAGTTGTTAGGGATTCAGGAATAAGTACAATCTTATATGATGGACTGAATTTTCATACTTCATAAATATATATTTTTACAGAAATAAAAATAAGATTTCACTAATGACACCATACCATATCATAGATACATAGCAATAGTCCAAATTCAAGAAGAAACATCAATGAAAGGATGCAAAAAAGACTAGTTTATGATCGATAAAAATTCACAAATGCCCTCTTCTCCCTTGAAATTCTGTTTCATCTAACACTCTACTACCAACAACTGCACATAGTTCAGTACGTGTAATTAGCCTGTCAATAGGAAATTTGGGACAAACCAATGCAAATGCTACTCCTACTCCAAGTAAGCAGCCACAACTAGATAACACGACAAAAAAAAAATCCTATTACAGGATCAGAAGTAACAGCAGCAACAAGTGAAGATGTGATCAATGAAACTCCTATTCAGAAACTTAAGCTAGTGCAGTGCTCCTCAAATAGTGGGGCGAGCCCCCCAGAGGGGGCACAGCTTTGTAAAGGGGGGCGTGTTTGACCTCAGCAAACACTGTCATAACAAGCTAAGGCCCGTCATAACAAAATGTGACTGAATGAGGAAAGTAGAAAGCCTGTCTAGAGTACAGGCCGGTGTGGGGTAGGGAGGAGGGACACTTGAGACATTGGTGATGGGAATGTTGCACTAGTGAAGGGTCTTTTTTTTATATATAAAATACTAAATAATAATAAAAAAAGAAAAAAGAAAAGTGAAACTAGTCTAAAAGTGAAAACTACCGAGTTTTTTTGGTAGAGGATCTTGGACACTTTGACAGTGGTGAGTAAATATCTTTGTACTTCAAAGCTATAATCATATTATGTTACTTCAACTACTATAAAAAATAAACTCTATTTTCATATGAATAATGAACTCTTTCGAAGGATAATTAAATGAGTAACAAATCTAAAAAAAATCACTGCCAACTGTGTCTCAAATCAATGAGTGAAAATTGGATTAAACATAGGTCAAACAATTATTAGTTCTTCAGACACTTCAGTGACATTCATATTAACATATTAACATACATACTTGAACATACATTAACATATTGTAAACATAACCCCAAAAGGAGAAAAAGAAGTAACAAGAGTTACAGTTTACCATTGTCAACAAGTGGTAATTCAGTTTCAGTCATTTCAAAACTTGTGAGTCAAAAGTTATCCCAGGTAATGAATTAGTGATTTCTGCAGCAAGAGTACTTAGTAAATGTGCTTTCAGTAACAGCAGCAAATGTGTCTTTGAGTTATCTTTCAGTGACTGCAACCTCTGCTTCTGTCAGGGCAAGACCTCCAGTTTTAGTAAGTGAAAATGGCACCTCCTCGGGGCTGGAGAGATAGCATGGAGGTAAGGCGTTTGCCTTTCATGCAAGAGGTCATCGGTTCGAATCCCAGCGTCCCATATGGTCCCCCGTGCCTGCCAGGAGCAATTTCTGAGCATGGAGCCAGGAGTAACCCCTGAGCACTGCCGGGTGTGACCCAAAAACCACAAAAAAAAAAAAAAAAAAAAAAAAAAAGAAAATGGCACCTCCTCAAGGCTTATGCCTCTGTGGGCAAATAGACTTTGCGATCAAATCTCGCAAACATTGTGTCTATATCAACTGTGAAAACAGGGCAACTTGTATCATCTGCTCTGATTTCAACTACACAACCAACAGTGTCTCCTAAAAGTTTAACTTACAAATCTCTGTTACTTTCGCCTGTGACTGTAGCCCCCCAAGTAATTAATACTGCTTCACATGCAGTATCTCTTTCTAAAAGACAATCTAAGATTTGAGTCCAGTTTCAGTCTCCAAGGATTTCAACTATAGTGCCAACAAATATAAACACAAATAAACCTCAGTTTGAATTGCCATCCCTTTCACTAAATCCAGGTAAAATCATTAATATTTCCAATTTTGCTTCTCTGCCAAACTAGCAAATGTCTCTTTTATCAAAACCAATTCTGTTGATTACAGTTCTATTCCAGGTGGCTCTGCCAATCACACTGATACAGCACCATCAAGCATAGTCAGAGATCAGTTTAGCCAACCTTACATTCAGAAAATAGTCATCAACACTAACACATCTTTGGCATCTGGTACTCAGATCTTGATTAATGGGATTGTTCCCCACATGTCTTTGTGCTGGTAGTCGTGCTCTCCTTAGATCAACTAATACAAAATATGGACCTCTATAAATTCTTTTTTTTTAATTATTTTGGGGAGGGGACCACACCCAGTGATGTTCAGGGGTTATTCCTGGCTATGTGCTCAGAAATCACTCCTGGCGTGACCATATGGGACTCCCGGGATCTAACTGAGTTCCGTCCTGGACCAGCTGCGTACAAGGCAAATGCCATACCCCTGCACTATTGCTCCACCCCTCTCCATTAATTTGGGGGGGGGGGGTTGTGTCACACCGGCAGCACTCAGGGATAACTCCTGGCTCTATGCTCAGAAATCCTTCCTAGCAGGCTCGGGGGACCATATGGGATGCCGGGATTCAAACCACCAACCTTCTGCATGAAGGCAAATGCCTTACCTCCATGCTATCTCTCCGGTCCCTCTCCTTTAATTCTTAACAGTGCCCAAAGCATTCAAACTACACCAGAAGATAATCCTACCTAGAATTGAATAATTCCTGGGGTAGGCATCCTGTAAAACACTCTCTAAGAAGCTCTACAAAAATTGTAAACTCTTTTGGAAATGCAAGTTCTCTATCCACACTACATACAACACCGCAAATCATAAGCACAACTACTGGAGCTTCTATTCCACCTCCTATACCAACAGTATCATTGTTTTCAGTAATTAAATCAATTCTCCTCCTGCTACTGTCTTGGCTAAGTCTTCTTTGGTTTCTGTCATTTGCTCTAATAAACCTCCACTGCCAAGTAGCATCTGTCAAAAAGTTGTTGGTCAGCCTGTAATACCATAAATACTCTACCATCTAAGGTGTCTTCACTCTCCTCATCTCTCTCTCTCTCTCTCTCTCTCTCTCTCTCTCTCTCTCTCTCTCAAATTGTATCTGCCAGTCAAATTTCTGCATCTGTCTTCCCTGTTTTTCAGTCACCTAGCTTAGAGAAGCCTGACACAGCCACACCTTGAATTAAGCAAGCCAGATTTATGGGGCATTGTTATGACTTACATAAAAGTTTGGACTAGATTGGAGTAAACTAGCCTTTTTTTTTTTAAGTTTATTTCAAAAGCCATCCCAGGCTTGTTCTTCAAGGCTGTGCTCTCTCTGGAATGCTTATTTCTCTTGGTTGTCTTTATGTTTGCTTTTATATTTCGACTCTGGAGAAGCCTGTGGTCTCTCTCAAAATGCATGTCTCCCTACTCTCCCCTCACATATTTCACCATTTCACCTCCTTCTGATATTTCTCTCTGTGGGGGAGAGGCCCACAAGGCCTGTGCAAAGATCAGGCCTGACCTCATTTAGGCCAGGCATTCCCCAGTGCTTGCGTGGGAGTTGAACAGAGTTGGAAACACTCTTCTCAATCAACTGCCCTAGCTCCCCACTTTACTGAGCACCCAGCAACGCCATCATTTGTCACCTGCTTGGGGAAACTGCAAAGCAGAAAAACTAGACAGACAGACAGACAGACAGACAGACAGACAGACAAGTGAATGGACAGTCAGATAGGGCTCTTACATGCACACCTACAAAGATTACAGTGTGTTCATTCCCACATCTGCCTGTTCCTCTTCTGCACATTACAATTAGTCAGTTGGGGGCAAACAATACAACTATAACAAATCAGAATAACTTAGGCCGAGTAGCTAAAATGGCAGTTTTTTTTTTCATAGTTCTAGCTTAAAGACCTCAACAGGTGCCAAACAGTGGGGTGTGGGAGTGGGGTTTCCTGGCATAGTGAGTGCCTCCCCGGCTGGCTGTGGGCGCACTATGTTGGGAGGTGAGGAGGGCTCTGACATCTTTTCTCTCTTGGACTCAAAACCTGGTATAAAGTTCTCACCTGCATGCCCACTTTCAACCCTGAGAGCCCCTCATAGACTGTATGAAACCTATCTCCAATTATAGGTAGGTACACCCAGGAATTAGATTGAGGTAGGGAGTATTTGGGCTACACTCAGTGATGCTCAGGATGGCACTTGGCTTTAAGCTTATAGACCACTCCTGGCAGGGCTCAAGGACCATATTGGGTGGTGGGGATGGAACCCAAGTCAGCAGTATGCAAGGCAAGTGCCCTACGTTTTAACATCAACTTTTTTCTTTTGCAATAAACAGGAAGAGAACTATTAGATTAAAAAATATGCATGAAAAGCACCAACACCATTAATCATTAGTCACAAGGGAAATGCAAACCAGTATCATCATGATATGCCAGAGCACATGCTAGAATCTCCGCAGTCCCAGCTACACACCATTAGACCAAGTGCTCTTTTGGATGAGGAGCAATTTGAACCCTCAAATACTATTGGTGCAAATATAAGGAGGTACAATCACTTCCCATAACAGCCTGGTCATTTCTTTCAAAGTTGAACATTCATCTTTCATGGGTTTTTTTTTTTTTCATTTTTTTTTCTTTTTTCTTTTTCTTTTTTTTTTTTTTTCATGGGGTTTTTAGAAAAAAATTCTTCTCTGTTCAAGGAAAGAAACTAACAAGATATTAGTTGTACATTTCCCCCCAAGAAAATAATATAGTTTCTCAACATTATGTACAACATAATATTGTCTATCTAAAACCTTTTGCCAAAGCCTTTGATAGCTCTGAAAAAACACGTTTTGAAAAATATTTTCTTTGCTCAGAATAACATTTTGTCATAATAAGCCTATGCAGATGAGTCAAATAAAAAACAAATTCAGAGTAGAGATAATTCATGGAAATATGTAGCCATCTGTCAAGGATTGCAGAATCCTTATCCTGAAGGCAACCATTTCACTTGATTCATAAAAGGCCCCTCACCCATTGCTGAAACAAGCACTTCTAAATGCCAGACGGATGTTTTTTTTTTCAAAGCACTATGTATTTCTTAGCAGATACAATTAAGCGATCTCATTTCTGTTATCTTTTTATAATCCTATTTTCCAAACTTCAGAGAGTCAAATATAATTTGAAAAAGGAAAAATACACCTTGCATAGACTGACAGTAAGTAATTACCTAAATACCTCAAAGCTAAGCCCCAGAATTGCCAGAAAGACTTGTTACCACACAGCTCTCTGCCTGTTGTTTGGCATGGCCTGAAATGGGTCTGAGTACTTGCATCTCTAACAAGTTTCCAGGTGTGGATCATGTTTCTGGTTGAGAACCACATTTTGACAGATGATGTCTAGAGTTCATCTTTCCTAAAATTAATAGCTTTTGCTCTCAGTTACTTATGAATTATATTTTTATAGGGGCTGCACTTCGCAGTGCTGGGGGAGATGGGGTTGCAGTAATGCCGAGGATCTAGTTGAAGATTTCCTACATGCTTGGCCTAACACCTGAGCTATCTCCCCAGTCTCTAAATAGGAAAGAAACCTTTGGGCCAGTGGGTAGGCATTTGCCTTGTACCGGGCCGACCTGAGTTCAATTCCAAGCATCCCATATGGTCCTCCTGAACCTGTCAGCAGTGACTAATCCCTGAGTGCTGCCGGATGTGGCCTGAAAAAAGGGAAAGAAAAATGAAGAGAGATGTGCTCACTTTGGCAGCACATATACTAAAAATTGGAACAATATAGAGATTAGTATGGCCCCTGCACAAGGATGACACACACATTCCATATTTTTATTAAAAAAAAGAGGAGAGGGGCCAGAGAGATAGCATGGAGGTAAGGCGTTTGCCTTTCATGCAGGAGGTCATCGGTTCGAATCCCGGCGTCCCATATGGTCCCCTGTGCCTGCCAGGAGCAATTTCTGAGCATGGAGCCAGGAATAACCCCTGAGCACTGCCGGGTGTGACCCCAAAACCACAAAAAAAAAAAAAAAAAAAAAGAGGAGAGAAACATTTTTTGTTTGTTTTTGGGGGCCATACCCAAAAGGGGTAAGTCCTGGCTCTGAACTCAGAAATTACTCCAGAGGGTTCTTGGAGAATCATAGGAGATGCTGGGATCAAACTTGTGTCAACTCGCTGTGTATAAGGCAAGCACCCTACCAGCTGTACTATTTCTCTGACCCCAGGTAGAATTCATTCTTTAGAAATAACTTTCTATTGATTTACACATAAATTATATCAAATTAATGTCAAGAAAGTAATACTCATGCCTTACCACTAGGTTACTTCTAAAATATCAGTTTTGTTTTTATTGCTGTGGTTTTGTGGTGGGGGTGAGTGTTGTGCACACCAGCTGTGCTCAGGGTTTACTCCTTCCTGGCTCTCCACTCCTGGTGAGGTTTGGGGAACCGCATGTGATGCAGGAATCAAACCCAGATTGGCACTGTGCAAGGCAAGATTCTGGCCCACTGCACCATTTCTCCAGGCCCCAGAAAGAGTAGTTTTTAGGAAAGAGAAGCCATAGTTTACAATATGTCAGTCTTAATTTCTTCATTTTACTATTTACTTAATTCAAATGCCTTCCTCATTTTCATTTACAATACAGTATGAGCCTAGGCACATCCAGTTTTTAAGACCGTCCTACCTCTGACTCACTCCACATATGTCATTAACCAGCTCTCCTCTCCTCTAAGTACTGAGGCCCTAAATCCCATTTATTGAAATGCCTCAGGGGTCACCTGTTTTTCAAAGGAAGTCACTTTCTCCTTCTTGTGATCTTCATATTGGAGAATCATTGAGAAATCTTATTTTGTACGGTTTTAAAGTATCACTCCTTTGCAGCTTGGAGATATTCTGCTTTCCCTTTCTCTGTTCAAATATAAACTAACAAAAACCAATGGGATAGAGGAGCTAGTTGATCATTCCTTTGAAGACATTTTCTTTTAATTTTTGGTTTTTTGTTTTGTTTGGGGATCATATCCAGCGGTGCTCAGGGGTTACTCCTGGCTCTGCATTCAGAAATCGCTCCTGGCAGGCTCAGGGGATCATGTGGGATGCCAGGAATAGAACCCAGGTTCATCCTAGGTTTGCTATGGGCAAGGCAAACACCCTATCACTGTGTTATCTCTTAGACCCTTTGCTTTCATTTTTTTTTTTTTTTTGTGGTTTTTGGGTCACACCCGGCAGTGCTCAGGGGTTACTCCTGGCTCCATGCTCAGAAATTGCTCCTGGCAGGCACAGGGGACCATATGGGACGCTGGGATTCGAACCGATGACCTCTTGCATGAAAGGCAAACGCTTTACCTCCATGCTATCTCTCCAGCCCCTGCTTTCAATTTTTAAAGATAGACTAGGGCTCTGCCTCATTGAGTCGTGTTTTTTGTTTATTTGTTTGTTTGTTTGTTTGTTTTGGTCAAACCCGACCACACTCAGGGGTTACTCTGGCTATATGCTCAGAAATCACTCCTGGCTTGGAGGACCATATAGGATGCTGGGGATAAAACCCATCCTGGGTCCATCCTGGTTCAGCCACGTGCAAGGCAAAGGCCCTGCCATGTGGCCCCCCATTCTTCCTGTGTAACTTGATCTTACCTGCAAGACCCTACCCATTCCTGGGAGGGTTCTTGGAAAGGTGAGAAAAGGCTTTGACTGGAGGCATTTGGTCTTTTGCCAGGATGGAGGTTGGAGTGACATGGATGAAAGAAGTAAGATGCAGGGCTAGCTAAGAATGGCATGCATAAATGGTTAGCAGCCACATCTATTGGCTGGGGCTAAATAAAGATGTTATCTCTCTTGAAGCCTTCCTGTGAGTGAGTTTAATACCAATTGCTTTCCTGGACCCAGACCCACCGGTTAATGGGGGATGAAGCCACGTGGCCGAGGCCTAAGGACAAAGGCTTCCATCTCCACCTTCCAAGCCCATCGTAAGGGCTGTAACTCTACACTATCACTGTGCTATCGCACCAGCCCCTGCATGTTTGTTTTGTTTTGGGGTCACATTCAGTGGTGCTTAGGGCTTACTCCTGGCTCTGTGCTCAGGTGAGCTTGGGGAGCCAGGGATTGAAACATGGTCAGCCATGTGCAAGGCAAGTTCATTACTTGCCATACTATCTCTGACCTAGAATCTTAATTACTCCAGGCAATGCTTGGGGGAACATATGGAATGCATGGGGATTATATCTGGGTAGGGCACATTCAAGTTAGCCTGCCTTTACCTGCTCTATTATCTCTTCAGCCTCTAGTCTTAATGCATAGAATAATTCTTAGCAAGTATTAATCTCCTTTAGGCTAAGTGACTTTTATATAAATTGAATATGAAAGGCATATAGTATCTTAAAAATCAATCCATAATTTCTAATTGAGTAGACTAGTCTTAACAATAGTATTATAATGATGGGTGCATTCTGGTCAATCTCTGCAATTAGTGCTTAAAGGCATCTCCAAGTCAAGTGTTTTATCTATAATGCCTGAATTACCTGGTATATCATGACTTTAAATTTTTCAGATTCGCTTGCTGTGAAATAAAATCCCCACAGTTTGTGAAAACACGTCACATGCGTGTTTCTAATTCTGGGCAGACAGGTCTGAAGAAGCAGGGTAGCAGCAAAGTATTAATTCACCAAGCCAGTCAGGAGAATTATGGAGTCAATGGCTTCTCCCTTGTGGTGTGGTCTCTGAGAGCCAAGCCAAAACTGCCTTTTCTTTATTATCTCAGAACAAAATCCACCAGGGTGGGGCAAGGCAAAGTGATCCAGGTGGGATTTTACATAACAAAGGAGATTTAACATAAAGAAGAAGGGGGGGGGGAATGCCTTTGTTTTGGATTAACAGCTGCGTCATCTTACAATTCCTGTTTTTTTGTTTAAAACAAAACAAAAACAATTTTGAAAAGCTACAAGTTTTGTTCTACTGTTGTCTGCCAAAGGCAGGAACCCCAAATCAGAACTTATAAAAGTGGTTGTTTTTTGCAATAGGCACAGTAAAAGTTTGCTATAAAAGAGTCAATGGTCAGAGTATGCATACATATTCTCAAAACAATCATCTTTTTTCATATTTTTGTCTTATGCATAACCATACTTTTTTTTGTTTTTTTTTGTTTTTGTTTTTGTTTTTGGGCCACACCCGTTTGATGCTCAGGAGTTACTCCTGGCTATGCGCTCAGAAATTGCCCCTGGTTTGGGGGGACCATATGGGACGCCGGGGGATGGAACCACAGTCCATCCTAGCGCTTGCATGGCAGACACCTTACGTCTAGCGCCACCTTCCTGGCCCCCATAATTTTTATAGATTTCTCTGAACATAAACATTAGAACGATTCTGAAAATACATTTAATGTGAAAATTCTTAAACAATCTTACACTGAGCACTGTAATACAAGTCTAGAACATCTGAGTTCCTTATTTCAAATTTTTTTATTGAAACTATTGTGAATTACAAGCCCTTCATAGTTGGATTTCATGCATACAATGTTAGTGAATTATAGCCATTCCCACCACCTGTGTTGACCTCCCTTTACCAAAGTTTCCAGGGAGCATCCTAAACCACCACCCTTTGACCTGGCCTGCCAGTGTAACAGGCCCATTTTAAGTTTAGGTTGTAATAGTTTGGGTCTCTTGACCCAGACTAAAGTTCTGACCTTTGTTTGTCTCCATCAGTGCCCCAGCTCCCATTCTCTTTTTTTTTTTTTTTTTTTTTTTTTTTTGGGTCACACCTGGCAGTGCTCAGGGGTTATTCCTGGCTCCAGGCTCAGAAATTGTTCCTGGCAGGCACAGGGGACCATATGGGACGCCGGGATTCGAACCGATGACCTCCTGCATGAAAGGCAAACGCCTTACCTCCATGCTATCTCTCCGGCCCCCATTCTCTTTTCTTTTCCCAATTTGAAGAAAAATGCAGATATATGAAGTAAAAAAAAAAGTAATTCGTGTCCCAAGGTTCTGTGAAGAAGGCAGGAGACCCTATCAAGAAAATACAAATAAATTTTTTAAAAAGGGAAGGAGTGGCAGTTTATTTGTTTTCTTTTTTATTGTTGTTGTTGCATAGGTGCAGAAAATGTTCAGGTTAAAAGTCACCCTTGTGGCTGGCGAGGTGGCGCTCGAGGTAAGGTGTCTGCCTTGCAAGCTCTAGCCAAGGAAGGACCACGGTTCGATTCCCCGGCATCCCATATGGACCCCCCAAGCTAGGGACAATTTCTGAGCGCTTAGCCAGGAGTAATTCCTGAGCATCAAATGAGTGTGGCCCGAAAAACCAAAAAAAAAAAAAAGTCACCCTTGCATGATTAAATTTATGAATTTCTGGGGCCAGAGTGGTAGTATAGCAGTAAAGCCTTGCATGTGACTGACCCAGGATGGACCCGGGTTGGATCCCTGATATCTCATATGGTCCCCCAAACCAGGATCAATTTCTGAGTGCAGAGCCAGGAATAACCCCTGAGCATCACCCCTCCCCAAAAATGGGGACATCTTACATATAGAAAGAAGTTCTTATCCAATACAAATAGGAACTTATACATTTTATATTGCAGGGGTCCCTTTAATTCTGAATACTTGTCACAGTAACTTGACTTAGGTTTCAGTCTATCAGACATCAGCTGACTACCCCTGAACCTTTGGAACTGGCGCAGTTTTCTGCACCAGCACCAGGAATCCAACTTCTACCAGGGAAGGCCCTGATGCCACCCTGGCACCAACTTGTTCCGAGGTGGGTTCTTATGACACCCTGATTACTAGGAAACAGCAACAATTTGCTTTCAAGGCAGGTTCCCCTGCCACACCACCTAATGGTGAGATTAAACCAGAAGATGCTCCATGGTACCCTGACTTCGACATAGGAAATGTGCAAAAACAAAAATCTGTGTCATCTTTAAGGAAACCTGACCGCAACAACCGTGATTGAGGATAACTTTTACTGGGACCATCAATAAGGACTTTGGAATCAGGCCGAAGCAGTGGCGCAGCGGTAAGGTGTTTGCTTTTGCCCTCCCATATTCACTGTATATCTGAAATTCAACTCTGAAGGACTTTGTAGACAACAACGGTTTCAATAAAATAAAGTTTAAAAATAAATTTAAAAGAGTCTATAGTATCCAAGTTTCTTGTCCATTAACTTCTGTGAACAATGACATTAGAACTTTTTTTCAGACAAAATTTTAGAATAAGTTGCTATACAATATAAACAAACATCAGAGCAATTGGAAAACATTCACTAGGATATTTGAGAAAAATTAAAATATAACAACATTATGAAATTCCCTGGAATTGGGAAAACTAATATTAAATCACTAAAGTTGTATATAAAATTATCTGTTTGCAGTGGGGTATAGAACAAAAGAGTTGCATTAAGAGCTATACAGGTAGAACACACGGTTTAACCAGAACACATAGTTTAACCAGCAATATAATGACTGATGCAAATAGGATCAAGAACTTAACCTAGAAGACTGTTTGTCGTAGGAGGTTCTGAAAGCAGCTTCTCCTCAGGTGGACTTCTTTGGCTGGGCTTGGCTCCTACATCTCTGCCTTCTGTAGTAGGCTGCTGAGGTCACCTGGAATGGAAAAGCCTATGGCTCCTAGGCTAGAATCTGGGTGGGAGGACCAGCTCATCTCCCTGTTGTTGGTCTCCTCAAAGGGAGCTTTATCTTTGGCTTCTACCATTCAGTGACCTCGATAAGTTGCTGCAGGTTGAGGGGCCAAGGTCCTAGCACAAAGCACCTTTGATAGAAGAAAGGCAGTGGGCCTCAGCCTCTGGTTCACTGCTCAGAGTCTTCAGCTCTCTTCCCTCACTGCCTGCTTCTGTCCCGCCTGAAGGGACCTCTACCACGTTCAGAACAGGGGCCAGGTGCACCAATGTTCCAATGAAAGGCACTGTGCACTCAGTCCAGTTCAAGAAGGCTGTGGTGGTCATTATCCACCAGAGGGTCAAATAACTCACCATCATTGGGGTCTTTTGGGTCCCTGGGTCCTACGTCATTGTTCAAGCGTCAATTTTAGCAGAAGTGTTATGTCCCAATTCCAGGGCATTAGAGAGAGTGCAGGTCTGGAAGCAAGTGGTGATGCAGGAAATAATCCACACATGGTTAAGGGGATAAAACAGGTTCAGGAACTTGCACATGCAAGTCTTCCACCCCTAAGAAGCAGAGAGCTCAGTCATGGAAAACCTGAAACAAAATTAGTTTTACCATGAGACTTGGGGTCTTTATTGGGAAGCACAAGACCACACCCTGGATACAGAACAAGTAGGATGAAAGACCAATCCACAGGACACGTCCACCCAAAGGTGCTTCTGACCAGTGAGTAACAAAACCAGTTAACCCAACAGTCTGCAAGTAGGTATGTCTGTCCATGTGACTCAGATCGACACAATGAGATCGAAGTGTTAACTGTTAAGTAGTTCCTCCCTTCTGATACTTTTTTTAAATCTTCCATAAGGGGCCGGAGAGATAGCATGGAGGTAGAGTGTTTGCCTTGCATGCAGAAGGACGGTGGTTGGAATCCAGGCATCCCATATGGTCCCCTGAGCCTGCCTGGGGCAATTTCTGAGCATAGAGCCAGGAGGAACCCCTGCCGGGTATGACCCAAAAACAAACAAACAAAAACAAACAAACAAAAAGATAAAATCTTCCATAAAGACTTGAAAAAGAAGGTAAAGGGGCAGGAGCGATAGGCTCAACTCCGAGGCTCAACTCCATGAACCATAAATGGTCCCAGAGATCTCCAGAAGTGACTCCTGAGTGCTGAGCCAGGAGTAAGCCCTGAGCACCACAAGGTGTGGTCCAAAACAAACAAATAAACAAACAAGCAAAAAAAGACACTAACAAATAAGAAAGGAAAGAGATGTGTGAGGAATGTGAAGACTAACACACAATAGACTTTCTTCTAAAGACAGAAGAAACAGCTCTGACTGGGACTGGATCCCAGGTGGGTGGCGGGCACCTAACTAACTTCAGGGTAGTCTGTCTCTGGGCTGTGTTAGGAGGAAGTACGGAAATACAAACATCTATTCAAACACCTGCTGTTTGCTTTTCGGGGTTGTTTGTTTATTTTTATTACAGGAATGCAGCGCTGATTGAACTGTTTATTAAAGTAGTTCATTTAATGGTTAAAGAAATCAATTTAACAATTTTCTTTTCTCTCTCTCTCTCTCTCTCTCTCTCTCTCTCTCTCTCTCTCTCTCTCTCTCTCTCTCTCTCGTTTTTGGGTCACACCCGGTGACACTCAGGGGTTACTCCTGGCTATGCGCTCAGAAATCACTCATGGGGCCCGGAGAGATAGCACAGCGGCATTTGCCTTGCAAGCAGCCGATCCAGGACCAGGTTCGATCCAGGTTGGTTCGAATCCCAGTGTCCGATATGGTCCCCCGTGCCTGCCAGGAGCTATTTCTGAGCAGATAGCCAGGAGTAACCCCTGAGCACCGCCGGGTGTGACCCAAAAACCAAAAACCAAAAAAAAAAAAAAAAAAAAAAATAGAAATCACTCATGGCTTGTGGGACCATATGAGACGCCGGAGGGATCGAACCACAGTCTGTCCTAGGCTAGTGTGGGCAAGGCAGACACTTTACTGCTTGCACCACCACTCAGGCCCTAATCTTCTTCTCTTTTTAATTCACTTGCTTATCTGCTGCTACTTTTTTTAAATAAAAAATGGCTTTTATTTCTTAATACAGTGAAACTGTAACTTTTCTGAATTTGTGTATCTTAAAGTTAATAAATTCCGTTTTTAAAAATGATCTTTTGGGGCCGAATCAATAGCACTAAGGGTATGGAGTTTGCTTTGCATGCAACTGACCCGTTTTTGTTTTTATCCCTGGCATCCCATATGGTCCACCGAGCCTGCCAGGAGTAATTTCTGAGCACAGAGTCAGGAGTAACCCCTGACTACCACCAGGTGTGGCCCCCAAATCAATAAATAAATGTATCTGCAACTCAGACTTCTTTTTATTTTGGGTTTATTTTGTTTAGTGGCTACTCCCACTTCTATGCTTAGGAATTATTCCTGGGAGAGTTTAGATGGATCATATTAGATATCTAAGATGAAACTCATCATCCTGAATTCTTGAATTCAGCTTCTCTGGCCCAGTAACAGTCTTCTTAATTAAAAAAAAAAAAAACACCTCCTTCAGTTTATTTGACTTGTGTAGATTTGTGTGTGTGTGTGTGTGTGTGTGTGTTTGTGTGTGTGAAAAGAGAGAGAGAGAGAGAAAGAGAGAGAGAGTAATTAGAGACAGAGAGGGAGACTTTGCCTAGGCCCCAGAGAGGACAGACTAAAAAAATATATATATGGATTAGAGGTTATTCCTGCAGTTTAACGATTTTCAGCAATTTTAATTATTATTTTCCTTTACTTGATTACCTCTTAAATTTTATATTTTGTGGCTCATAAATACAATCAAATATTAGTGCTTTTGAAGCTTATTGTAAAGAATTATCTTCACTGTACCCCAGATAGTAAATGTTATTATTAAATATATTATGTGATAGGAATCTTTAGGAATTTCTTCTGATATTTGCTCATACAGTTAAAGAACTAAAGCAATCCTCTTAAGCAGAGATATTTTACTGTCTTTCTGAGAAATAGAAAACTTGAAGCTCAAGCTGATCTTTAATAAATAAAAATGTTAGGATCTTACCTTGTTATTTCTTCTTCCTTTTATTGAATATATTGAACAAATTCAGTAAGATTAAGATCCCATAGATTTTCTTCAATCACCACAACCTTCCCATCCTTTACCTCCCTTTAGTTTGTTTTGTTTGTTGTTTGTTTTGGTTTATTTTGCTTTTGGGTCAGACCCATCAGTGCTCAGAGGTTCCTCCTGGCTCTTCACTCAGGAATCACTCCTGGAGATGCTCAGAGGACCATAGGGGTGCCAGGGATCAAACAAGGTGGGCAAGATACAAGGTTTGTATCTTACCCGCTGTACTGTCTCTCCAGCCCACCTCCCTTTAGTTTCAACCTAGAGACACATTTCAAAATCAAAAAATCACATTTTTCCTTGCAGAAAGCTTCTAAAAAGATATGATTAAAGAAGGCTTATTATAACTTTCTCCCTGTCTCTATCTGTCTCTGTTTCTCTGTCTCTCTCTGTCTCTCCCTCCCTCTCCCTCTCTTTCTCATAATTGGAGAAATATGTCTCTTTGGTACCTGAATGGGAATGACGGTGGGAAGACCCTCCTTGGAACTTTTTCAGGAACCACTGGATAAGACCTTTGACCACTAGACCCACATGAGTGAATTTTAAGGGTAAAATTTGAGGTTTCTGTCCCAACCAATGAGTTTCATAATGTGCTGAATAACATACCCTATTTAAATTAAGTTTTGTTTTGTTTTGAGCCATGTCTGGTTATGCTCAGGGAAATCCCTTGCTCTGTCCTCAAGAATCACTCCTGGCAGTGCTCAGGGGACCACATGGGATGTCAGGGGCTGAACTTTGGTCAGGCACAAGCAAGGCAAGTGCCCACTTGCTGTATTAGGCCCCTTAAAGCTAACTTTCTACCAACAGGGTGAATCCTTGAGATAGACATGTTGCACTATGCTTGGAGGAATCATGGCTGGGAAATCTAAGCCCATTCCAAGAAGAGGATCAGTTTCTTGGCCAAATGCAGCAAAAAATGTTGGTGAAATTAGGTACATAAATGTTGTACTAATTATTAATTGTGAAGTCCTGGTGGCACAGGAGATTGGATGGATGAAGCCTTTCTTGGTCCAGCCCTTCGCTTGTAGCCCCTACGGCCTGGAAGGTTCAGGATAGTGGTGAGGAAATGATCCACAGCAGTCAGATAAAATTTCAGGAGACATAAAGGTTAATTACAAGGCTCTAACTGCCATGTACATATTTTTTTTTACATTTTTAAATGTTTATTTATTTTTTTATCTTTATTTAAACACCGTGATTACAAACATGATTATAGTTGTATGATTACAGTCATGTAAAGAGCACCCCCCTTCACCGGTGCAACATTCCCACCACCAATTTCCCAGATCTCCCTCCTCCCTACCCCCCTACACCTGTACTCGAGACAGGCTTTCTACTTCCCTCATTCATTCACATTTTATGATAGTTTTCAGTGTAGTCATCTCTGCAACTGCACTCATCACTCTATGTGATGAGCTGCATGTCCTGAGCTGCACCTACCAGCCCTCATCTCTCTTGTCTCTGAGATACTGTTAAAAATGTCCTTCATTTTTCTTAAAGCCCATAGATGAGTGAGACCATTCTGCGTCTTTCTCTCTCCCTCTGACTTACTTCACTCAGCATAATAGATTCCATGTACACCCATGTATTGGAAAATTTCATGACTTCATCTCTCCTGATGGCTGCATAGTATTCCATTGTGTATATGTACCACAGTTTCTTCAGCCACTCATCTGTTGAAGGGCATCTTGGTTGTTTCCAGAGTCTGGCTATTGTAAATAGCGCTGCAATGAATATAGGAGTAAGGAAGGGATTTTTGTATTGTATTTTTGTGTTTCTTGGGTATATTCCTAGGAGTGGTATAGCTGGATCGTATGGAAGCTCAATTTCCAGTTTGTGAAGGAATCTCCATATCGCTTTCCATAAAGGTTGTACTAGACGGCATTCCCACCAGCAGTGAAAAAGAGTTCCTTTCTCTCCACATCCCCGCCAGCACTGCTTGTTTTCCTTTCTTGTGATGTGTGCCAATCTCAGTGGCGTGAGGTGGTACCTCATAGTAGTTTTGATTTGCATCTCCCTGACGATTAGTGATGTTGAACATCTTTTCATGTGCCTTTTGGCCATTTGCCTTTCTTCTTTTTCAAAGTGTCTGTTCATTTCTTCTCCCCATTTTTTGGTGGGGTTAGTTGTTTTTTTCTTGTATAGTTCTGTCAGTACCTTGTAAATTTTGGATATTAGCCCTTTATCTGATGTGTATTGGGTGAATAATTTCTCCCACTCAGTGGGTGACCTTTGTATTCTGGGCACTATTTCCTTTGAGATGCAGAAGCTTTTCAGCTTAATATAGTCCCATCTGTTTATCTCTGCTTCCACTTGCTTGGAAAGTGCCGTCTCCTCCTTAAAGATGCCTTTAGTCTCAATGTCCTGGAGTGTTTCACCTACATGTTGTTCTATATACCTTATAGTGTTAAGTTCAGGAGAACGATGCGCCGTTCAAAGACACCAAGACCACAATCTCTCATGCAATAGCAGAGGGTTTATTTTTCTTACAAGCATGCAGGGGCTGTCAGAATCCAGCATAAGCCAGAATCTGCCAGCCCTGAACCATGAGCTTACAAGCTATATATAGTATTTTAAACAATAGAAAGGTACAGTAGATTGATTTGCTTTAGGAAGTACATGACATCTGGCATTTTCCCACAATTGTGAATGAAGGGGGTGGGTAATCAGGGCAGTCAGGAAACTCCCAGAATTGTCATGGATGCCTGTACGACCCCAGTGTTTTTGAGGGCCACGTCTAGCCCACTTTCCTGTCCTTGCCTGATGGCTGTTTCAAGCTTCCTTTACATTCCCCCCTTTTCTTTTGTTTGATCTCTAATCCTAGAGATCTGGGTTGTTTGATTAAGTGCCTTATATTGCTGCCTAGTAATCATTAGGTTCTATAGTCAGTAATAGCAGCAGGAGCACAAGCGGGCCTGTAATGGCAGACATTAGAGTTGTTAGCCAGGGGGACTACTTGAACCAGGACTGAAACCAATTGTTTTGAACCCGGAATTTTTGTTTTAGCCTTTCTTGAAGGGGGGTGGGTGATTACTGATTTGATTGGCCCCCCTTAAGAGCGCAGTTAATTAGCACACAATAATGGAAGGTCAAATTAAAAACTTCAAGGGCAATGCAAGGCATTTCTCTTGCCTGACCCCTTCCCCAGCTGCTTTTTAAAAAGTGTGATTTACTACTAATCTGGTTATTACGATTCAGTTCCAACTGGAAGGGAGCTTCCAGTATGCCTGACCGGTGGTTTTACAGTCCCATGCTGTCATCTGGTACAGTAGGTGATCTTCATTTTGCCCCGGTCCAGGAAGTTGAGTCAGATGGATATGCAGGGGGGGTCCTTTGTAGTCTGTTCAGGCCACTGACCATTCAAGCTGCGGGCTTCTGAGAAGTATCTGAAAAAGACTTATGAAGAGGTTTTCCGGGGGGTTTCTTACTTGTTCTGTATCTAAGGTTTTTTACACCTAGTGTGTAACAATTAATGATAACACAAGTTAAACAACAGAAATTAAAGCATTATAGCATTATTAACAAACAGCTCTGAATTATTTTTAGTTAGACTAATGCTTACATTTGTAATTTATGATCTGTTTGAATACAATTAATAAAAAATGCTTTTACACCTAGGTTACTTTACTTTAATTATAAAAATTATTTTTCTCTCCACCTTAACCTTGCACCTTACTAGATATTTGAGAAAATTTTGGCTCCTTCCTTTGCATAAACACAATATTACTGGAGAAATCTCCATTTGGGGCACTTCCAATACTTACAGAATTTTTGAGGATAGGGTGGGGACACAGCAGATTTGTCACGTTACAGTTACTTAGGCTAGGCTGATGTAAGAACGAGTTGGTTCTCGGATGGCTGTTGTCTTCTCACCCACTGCAGGATTTTCCTAGAAGTAGCCTGTTCCACTCCTCTTCAGGGTTGGAAGAGACTCTGACCTCAAGTTCTTTCTTGAGACTGAGGGTGAGGGTGAGAGTGGTCGTGGCCAGTTAGTGCAGGTTCAGAAATCTGCCATTTCCTTTCTCAGGCCATTCATCTTGATGTTTTCCTGGTTTTGTTAGCCAGATGCCTAACGGTGCCTGCTTGTTACACCACCTTAAGCCTGATTATTTCCCCAAAAGAGGGCTTTGGGGTCCCCTTATTAATTTTAAGATTTCTTGTTTGCACGGGGATTACTCCTCATGCAGAGAGGAAATTTACCTGTTTGTATTTCATGCAAAGCAAACTGATGCCATGACATAAAAATGATATTAAAAGGTGCTAGGACGAGAGAAAAAGCAAATGTTACTTAATTTTGCACAGAAAATTTTAAACCTGATTATTGTCTGGAGGCTTTTACAATAAGATTTACAAAGTTCCTTGTGATACACTTATTAATATTCTTGACAGTAAATAAATTTACATACAGAGAGTAGAAGTTTGCTTATTCTTCTGGACTTAGCTTAAAGCAGAAAACATATTAGACACCAGCAATTTAGCAATTTATATTTTACAAAATTTTCTGGCAGACTTTAGACCTTTTTTAAAAAAATAATCAAAAATTTAAAATATTGAAGTTCAGTTTAAAGGTGTTTAAAAATATATTAGCTATGCTTTAGACCAAAGCAAAACATAAATTTTCTTAAAAGTATTTTAAATTTACAATTTAGAGGAGTTATAGTTTTTAAAGTTTGATTTTTTTTTACTCAATTTTAATTACTTTACTTTTCTGAACAACTTAGTACATTATTCAAAATGGTTTTTTGTTTTTTAACTATTTCAAACATAGCATTTTGCAGTTTCTAAAAATTTATTTTACAATTTTTTACTACTTTATAACTTATCATAGGTTCAAATGAGTTTACTACAAATATACCCTGTTTATTGATTAAAATGCCAAATTTATGACAGTGTTCAGAACATATTATATTTTAAATTCCAGTTACCAAGTTACTTAAGCTTTACAAGATGCAACTTTAGCAAATGAGAGGTAGGTATTGTAACCATCCAAGCACTACAGTATAACTTAAGTTATAAAAACCTTAAAGATATTAAATATGACTAATTTTACTTTAATTTTAAAAGGTTTGCACTTTATACAAATACCTAAAACTTTTATTTCTTTTATTTTTCCCAATTAGAAAACAAATTGCTAGAATTACTTTTATCTGACAGGACCAAATTTTTTTTGTTACACTTAGTAAAGACAATCTAGGCATTTTTACATTAAGACCTTAAAACTACATTAAATTTTATATTGTTATCTAGATTTAGGCATTTCAACAATATTAAGCGTTCACAAGATTAACAATATTATCAAAATGCTAACCACAACATTTTTCACACAGTTTTGGCCTTTTAAAATTAATATTATTTTTAACAGACATAGAAATACAAAAATTTGTATTATTCCCACATTACAATACTGTTGGAACCTGTTTCTGAACTGATTGATAATTTCTTAGAGTTGGTGAAATTTCTTATGGCAGGTGGCATTTTCCAGTCTGTATTAGAACTTAGTTTCATCCCAGCCACTCCCAATTTCTTCTTCGATATGTAAACCAGGGGGGGGAAGGGAGTTTGGTAAGTTTTCCTTTCTTGGATAAGCTCCAGTAAAGAATTTTTTTTTAACTGACTAATTTCTTAGCTTCCCAGCCAGAAGCAACAAGACGGCAGCTTCCAAGATTTTTCTGATTTTTACCTTTTGGCTGAGGTGTTTAGTTACAAAGTCCAGCCCCTCCAGGACAAATTTAAGTCCTGCTGGCCAGCAAAGAGGCAGAGTTTGCGACCACCACCTTGCCCTGTCCCTAACAGAGCCTGCCTTGAAATACAAAAACACAACGAAACAGAAAATAACAAGGAAGTATAGAAATTGCCACTTAACACCAATTTTTGCACCTCTGGGAAGTTTTCCAGCAAGAGACCTTGGACTGAGCAGTCTGAGCCTGCTTCATGGTTGACTGAGAAAAGGCAATAGATAATAACAATCAAGAAATCAATTATCACACAAATTCCCCACACATTTTGCCAAGCACTTCACCACTCACACTGACCGGTCTTCACTCTCACGTTAAAATTTACAAATTTCTTTTGCTCTCTGGGCCATGCCCAATGAACTCCACACCTCTCCAGGACTGGGAGGGATTTTTCCCTCACTGAGTAACTTCCAGTTTTGAAGAGAGAGACAGGAGAAAATGAACCAGAGAAGTGGAAAGCCAAAAAATAAACCAAAACTAAAAATGAGATCAAAATGAAATCAAACCAACCTGAAGGATCTGCGAAGGGCTCACACCCACTTTGGAAAGCCCGGCCGGGACTTGCACTGATCCTTGGAGCTCCGTGGAGTCTCCTACGTTTGGAGCCAAGATTTCTGTTCCTTGCTGAGGAGGCCTCGCCCGACCTCCTCCCTGATGAGAAGGGCCCCTCTGGCCACTTCTCCCTAGGGCTCCTCAATAAAACCAAGTCACACAAGACAAGGAGAAACAACTCACACAAAACGGTAACAGACAGACAGACAAACAGAATCTGACCTAGGTCCCGATACTTGGGCAGTTTACCAATGTATACCCCACTAAGGGTCATACATACAGAAGGGCTCCCGAGCGTCCTCGGGATCCCCAAACCTCACTGAGGCGTCCCTCAGATCTGTGACCTGCGGCCCCCTAGACACGTCTGTCAGCCGCCACCGAGAACCCTCACGGGCTCGTACGGCAGTCACACTGCCCACACCAAGTGCACATTTTACCTCCTAGGCGCCGGTTTTCTCAAAACCCCGAGGTGAAGCGTTGATGTCCCTGAACAGGCGTGAATATCTCGCTGGGGCCTCCAAATGTTAAGTTCAGGAGAACGATGCGCCGTTCAAAGACACCAAGACCACAATCTCTCATGCAATAGCAGAGGGTTTATTTTTCTTACAAGCATGCAGGGGCTGTCAGAATCCAGCATAAGCCAGAATCTGCCAGCCCTGAACCATGAGCTTACAAGCTATATATAGTATTTTAAACAATAGAAAGGTACAGTAGATTGATTTGCTTTAGGAAGTACATGACATCTGGCATTTTCCCACAATTGTGAATGAAGGGGGTGGGTAATCAGGGCAGTCAGGAAACTCCCAGAATTGTCATGGATGCCTGTACGACCCCAGTGTTTTTGAGGGCCACGTCTAGCCCACTTTCCTGTCCTTGCCTGATGGCTGTTTCAAGCTTCCTTTACAATAGTTTCAGTTCTGATATCAAGGTCTTTAATCCATTTGGATTTTACCTTTGTACATGGTGTTAGCTGTGGGTCTGAGTTCGCTTTTTTGCAAGTGGCTAACCAGTTGTGCCAACACCACTTGTTGAATAGGCTTTCCCTGCTCCATTTAGGATTTCTTGCTCCTTTATCAAAAACAAGGTGGTTATATGTCTGAGGAACCTTCTCTGAGTACTCAAGCCTATTCCACTGATCTGAGGGTCTGTTTTTATTCCAATACCATGCTGTTTTTATAACTGTTGCTTTGTAATACAACTTAAAATTGGGGAAAGTAATGCCTCCCATATTCCTTTTCCCAAGGAGTGCTTTAGCTATTCGAGGTTGTTTGTTGTTCCAGATGAATTTCAGAAGTATTTGATCCACTTCTTTGAAAAATGTCATGGGTATCTTTAGAGGAATCGCGTTAAATCTGTACAATGCTTTTGGAAGTATTGCCATTTTAATGATGTTGATCCTGCCAATCCATGAGCATGGTATGTGTTTCCATTTCCGCGTGTCCTCTCTTATTTCTTGGAGCAGTGCTTTGTAGTTTTCTTTGTATAGATCCTTCACATCTTTAGTCAGGTTGACTCCAAGATATTTGAGTTTGTGTGGAACTAATGTGAATGGGATTGTTCTCTTAATGTCCATTTCTTCCCTATCATTATTGGTGTATAAAAAGGCCATTGATTTTTGTGTGTTAATTTTGTATCCTGCCACTTTGCTATACAAATCTATTATTTCTAGAAGCTTTTTGGTAGAGTCTTTAGGGTTTTCTAAGTAGAGTATCATGTCATCTGCAAACAGTGAGAGCTTGACTTCTTCCTTTCCTATCTGGATTCCCTTGATATCTTTTTCTTGCCTAATCGCTATAGCAAGTACTTCCAGTGCTATGTTGAATAGGAGTGGTGAGAGAGGACAGCCTTGTCTTGTACCAGAATTTAGAGGAAAGGATTTTAGTTTTTCTCCATTGAGGATAATATTTGCCACTGGCTTCTGGTAGATGGCTTTGACTATATTGAGAAAGGTTCCTTTTATTCCTATCTTGCTGAGAGTTTTCATCAAGAATGGGTGTTGAACCTTATCAAATGCTTTTTCTGCATCTATTGATATGACCATGTGATTTTTATTTTTGTTGTTGTTTATGTTGTGTATTATATTGATAGATATACAAATGTACATATATATACATATATATACATATGTATATATATACAAATGTACATATTCAAATACTTATTAAAAGTCTAAATTGGAAAAGGAGGAAAAAAAAGACTATTAAAAATGGACTGATTTTCTGAAAATTACCTGCGGCTTGAATTTGGATTTCGACTTTGGAAATTTCAAACTGAACTTTTAGTTTAAATCACTTGGAACTCTGAACATCCAAAGTGCTCCCAGAGGGGAAAAAAGGCAGCGGTGAAGCCCCTGCGGCGAAAAGCTCCAAGCGGCAAGCTCCAAGCAGCTCGGCTCGGCTGGGCTCAGCTTTGCCCGGAAAAGCGAAAAACCTGGAATCCACGCTCCAGATCAAAAACCGGCAGCGGAGCCTGAAACTACGGAAGAAAGCCACGTGGTAAGATCAGCGTGGGACAAACCAACATCTGAACTTTAAAAGTTTACAAAAGCCACGTGGTGAGATCAGCGTGGGACAAATTAATCTAAACTATGGTTTTAGGTGTAGAAAATTAGTGGGTAGTAATATTTTACTCATAGTTGGTAATGTAATAAGTTTTAGTTAGTTAGTGGTTAAAAAATAAAAATAAAAGGGAAGTAGTTCTGTTTAGATCATTTAAACATCTAATTTCTAACCACCTGCATCTTTGTCTTAGTCATTTTCTTTATGATTTAAATGTGTTTTGTTGTCTTTCATAGTTAATATTTTCTATTGCAAAATGTTTTACTGTGTATTTCAATGTACTTAGCCTGTTTTTAAAATGTATGTTATGCATGTATGCTGCAGTACTTGTGTATAGAATAGGTATAGGAACATGAAGTTCCCCCAATATAGTTAAAAAGTATAGGAACATGAAAGTTCCAAAATAGTGCTTGGTAAAAAAGCATTAATAGAATTTTAGGTTACAGGTGTAAAGTATATTTTGCAAGAATATGTTTTTAAAAAGGGCTGGTATATTAATTTTCACTCTATTACGTTGGTGCATAAAAATATTAAGAAAAGGAGGAAATGTGGGTGTACCTATTTAAGACCCTAGACCCACCCACTTCTGGGAGGGGTCTTGGGAACCGGATAGTAGGTGTAACCTTACCTGCTAGACCCTCCCATTCCTGGGAGGGGTCTGGGAAATGTTATATAAGGCTTGGACCAAGGGAATTCGGCCCTTTTGGCTTTTTGCCTTTGGCTCTTGGCCCTTTCTGCGCTGCTGGGCGCTCTGAGGAAGATGGCTGAAAGGAGTTTAGATGCAGGGCCAAGAATAACTAGTGCTTAAAAGGTTATGAGATAGGCCACACACATGTGGTGAATAGGGCCTGAATAAAGATGATTCTTCCTAAAGCCTGCCTGTGAGTGAGTCTTGATTACGTCGATTACCTGGGCCTGGAATTCGCCAGCTGGATGGGGATGAAGCCACGTGGCTGGGGCCTAAGCACAAAGGCCTCCATCCACCGCCATCCAGCCCCATCGTTAATTATTTCATGCAACAAATGGCGCCCGAACAGGGACATGAACCCTGGACCTTCAGAATATGTACATTTGTATATATACATATACATGTACATATTTTTTACGTGGCCTCTAAACTAACCAGTCTCTCTGCACCCAACCTGTGTCCCTTCTCTACCTCCAGCCTCTTCCTTCCTACTTCCTCTGCTGCATCTCTCTTTCACCCCTTCCCCAGGTCTTAATTATCATACACAGATCCCTCCCATCTGTAGAAGGGTCTCACTCTCCAGGTAAGATAAGCAGGTAGTTGGAGACATACACATTGCTCTTTCTATATACGTTGGATTTTAGCTCTTTATGTATATTTATTTGATTGACCCATTTTATCTAAATGCTAAAAAATGCTAAAAATATCAATAATTTTGTCAAATTTATTGTTATTGTAATAATTTATTATCCGTTCTTTCAGTTAAAAGAGTGGTGTTCACTTGGAAGACTTTGCAAGAGGACATTTGAGGAAAAATTTTGGATGGCCAAAACTGGTATACTGCTTCTATTTAGAATTTAGAAATCGGGGCCAGAGAGTTGGTGCAGCAGTAGGGCGTTTGCCTTGCATGTGGCTGACCTAGGACGGATCACAGTTTATTCCCCGCCCCCCCCCCTCCGTGGCCCATGTGGTCCCTCAAGCCAGGAGCAATTTCTGAGCACAGAGCCAGAAGTAAACTCTGAACATCACCAGGTGTGGCCCAAAAACAAAAACAAACAAAAAATGAAGTTAGAAATCAAGAGAGGTGCCAGATGTGGCTTGCATGTGGCTGACCTGGATTAAATCTTCTGTATCCCATAGAGCTACCCAAGCACTACCAGGAGTGATCTCTGAAAACAGGGCCAGTAGTAAATTCTGAGCACCATTGGTTGTGATCCAAAAAAGAAACAACAAAACAGAATATGCTTCTCAGCTCCAGATAGTTTCCTTTCAACCCCATTAGAGGAACTGCTCCTTTTCCCCAGGGTTTATTTTGATGGGGATTTGCAGACATCTGGTTCCCACTGTGTGCAAATACAGACTACATAAAAGACACGATGGCAAAACACCAGTCTCTGCCCTTCAGGCACTTTATTCTAGTTCTGCCAGGGACAGCATAAAGCCACAGTCAGTGCATATAGCAACCAAAGGCTACTGCTGGCCCCTGTGGACATGGCATTATGCAAAAGAAGGAAGAAAAGAGGCCAGTGGAGAAATAGGATGGATGGTTTAGCTTCCCACAACACATTGATGTTTTGGAGTTTTGAAAGCCCAAACCAGCCACCGTGAAAAACACTGAAATTGTGGACCATGTAGGATCTTCACAGCTGGCTGTACATACCAGAGGTTGGTGGAAGTCTAAACACATGGACACACCTATAAGGCTACACGGTGATGTTTTTAATAGGGAAAAAATTGGATAGTTTTGAGGACTTCTGTTTTACTTTAGTCTCTTCTAAACATTTTTGTGCAATATTTAATTGGAGGGTCCGGAGCTTTTGCCTTGCTGGCGCTAGCCTAAGATGGACCACAGTTTGATCCCCTGGCATCCCATATGGTTCCCCAAACCAGGAGCGATTTCTGAGTGCACAGCCAGGAGTAACTCCTGAGCATCAACAGGTGTGGTCCAAAAAGCAAAACGAAAACAAAAAAAGCAATATTTAATTGGAGTCACACAATCAAGCATGGCATTTGGGACTTTCTCACACAGGATTAGATGACTAAAGCTTAATTTTCTCCTTTAAAATAATTTTCATTCAAAAACTTTCATTGCATTGTAACACCTAGGTTAAAGGTGCACAAAACTGCTAATTGGCAGATGAATCTACTGTGTTCATTTCACCTCCAAGGTCCAAGCTAGGTAACTAGCTTGTGTTTTATACCTACTTGTGTTTTATGATTTGACACACTTGGGAAGACGCTGATCCTCAAAGCTCTTCATCACCAATGGGTTAATAACTGACTCCACGAAGACCATGTATTAAGTAGTTGGCACATTTGTATGGCCTACCTCATGATCATTTTAATAACCAGATGCCACAGTCATAACAGGCTTCAGGTCAGGACAAGGTGGAACATAAAAATTAACCCCTGCTTTCTAGGGGCTCAGAGATGATGGGCTGGAAGCCTTTGGAAACCCATCGCTCTGCCAGGGGAGGAACCCCTATAGAGAATGTGGGAGTCAAATCTGTTATAGTCTGGCCTTTTTGGTCTTGATTTCTGAACCACTTCCTCGTCCTCAAAGACCCTCCCAGCTTTGCATATTCACTCGTGTGACCAGGGATATGGCATCCTTGGAACTGAAAGTGTGCTGCTCTCAGACCTACAACCTCAGGGCTGGGCTCTCGTTTTCTGGCAATTGTACTTTCCCTCACTTCAGTGGCTCCATTTTTATACCTAGTCTATGATGAGCCCACTATGATGTAGTTGAGCATATCTTTCTGAAATATTAAATCATGTTTTCATTGCCACTGGGACTGACCATTCCATCCCCCGATAGAAGCTTCTGCTTCTGTCTGTCTACTGTCCTATCTATCTGCTGCCCTACATGTCGGAGGTCCCCAGCATATACTTGGTTCTTATTCTATTTTCTCTGGAAACAATTATGAGCCCATATGTTCCAGCCAAAATGAAGCACAAATCAAATGAGAATGCATATAATTTTATTTTTAATAGAACTACAAGATTTTCTAAAAGCTCAGCAGTGATTTCTTTACATGCTCACTAGCCTTTCTTTGACTGGCAAGGTCTTGGTGGTGTTGATATTGGTGGAAGGAACTCTATTGGCAAGTTTCAGCCAATCTGGCTTGCGGTTTTATGCTGGGTCCTGGTGCCAGGGATTGTCCTGGCTACTGCAGCACTCAAAAATCACTCCTGGCAGGCTTGGAGGACCACATGGGATGCCAGGGATTATACCCAGATCAGCCACAAATGCCCTACTCACTGTGCTATTGCTCCAGCCCCAGCAAGAGCATTTTAAACACTTCATATATTATAGGCAGATAAACATTATGTCATTTGGATGTATGTCATTTGGAATCAAATACAGTTTCTTGAGGAAATAACTGACATTGCAAAGGTGTTAAACTGGCTGATGAGCAAACTTGAGCTAACAGCAAAAATATTTTTTCTTGTCTGTGAAAAAGCATCTATAGTTATTATTTTAAAGATATACCACAGCCTATGTTCAGATGCATTTAGTTGAACCCTAAGTAGCAGGCAGTAAGCAACTGGAAAATAAAAGTTTAAACATTCATAAAGAACAGGACCAGGATCTGCAAGCTCTCTGAGGAATGTTAATAAAAAGTCTGATTCCTGGAGACACATGCTGTCTTCTGCCTTCCACTAACTCACCTGTCTCCTCTCTGAAAACACAGGAAGCAACATGGTGAAAACTCTGGCTCATAACTGATTCCAGCCCGAAGACATCAGGCTTTTGTGGCCTGTAAGCAGAATCTGCTCATTCATTCATTCATTCATTCATTATTCAGTGAGTATTTGAAAGCAGTACTTCACTGACAATATTATCAGCCATTGGGAGAATCTAGGAGAAAGCAACCTCAGATATCTACAGCAGCTAACCCGATAGATAAAAGTAATGAGGAGCAGTGGAAGCCAGAGTGATAGTACAGGGAGAGGGGTGCTTGCTTTGCATGAGGGGACTGTGGCTCAATCCCAGGCATCATATATGGTCCCCCAAGCCCACCAGGAGTGATCCCTGAGAGTAGATCCCTTATTCCCTATGCAGTCAGGAGTAAGCCCTGATCGCTGCTAGGTGTGGCCTCCAAATAAAACTAAACAAAAAAGCAAAACAAATAAACAAAACAACAAAGCCACCTCAAATGAAATGATAGACAGTTGGGAGCTGTGCTAGACCAAATGGTAAAAACTTCACTTTAAAGAGGCCGCCTTTCTGTATTGCCTTTATTTATTACTTCATTGACTATTTCTACGAGGCAATATGGGCTCCTTAGTGACACATTTTCCAGTTTTCAAAAAAAAGAAGCCTCCGATTTTATTTTTGTTGTGAAATTTCTTCGTAATACATAAGGACTTTAAGTTAAGGACATTCAGTGTTTCCATTTTTGTTCATTTTTCATTGACTCTGTGGCTTGAACTCAGGATGGAACCTGCAAAGTAAACTATATTTCAAGTCCTACTGAAACATTTGTTTAAAAAACTAAAATGCTACATCAGTAAAGAAAACACTCAGGGTTAAGTTTGACCCAAATCACCAACTCAGACACTGAATATCATATAGTATTTTAAAACATGAGCAAAGAATGTCACAAAGTGCTGCCACTTCCTTTTCTCCTCAGCTTTGGGATATATCTGTAATTTCTAATAAATACTCTGAAAATATGTTTGACATAAAGCAAGCTTTTAATAAATTTGTTTAGTTTGCGGGCCACACCCAGCTGTGCTCAACAGCCTACTCCTAATTCTGTACTCAGGGAAAGGGAATCACTTCTGGCAGAGCTTGGGGTTGTCATGGGCAAGGCAAACACCCTATCTTCTATGTTATGTCTCCAGCACAAGTTTGTGTGTGTGTGTGTGGGTGGGCGGGTGTGCAGGCATGTTTAGAACATAAACCTGGAAATCTATACCCGTTCGACACTATTTGGAGTGTATGGGTTTCATATGTAATAGCTGAAAATATAAAAATCTTTCTAATCAAGTGCCCTTACCCCTCCCACATCTGTGCCCTATTGTGATCATTTGTGTGTGTGCGTTACATCAAAATCTAGATGTGATGCTTTTGTTTATTCTTTAATGCAAACCCTCCTGTTAGTCAATGCATACTAATTTTCTTTTTGTATGTATGGGGGGGGCGGGGAAAGCACACACCCCAACAATGCTCAGGGCTATCCCTGGTTTTGTCCTCGGGGGTTATTCCTGAAGGGGATCTGGTGACTATATGTGGTGGTAAGTTTCAGATCTAAGTACCAAGCTCTCCACCTTCTGTACTCTCTCTAGCCCTTGATTTTCTCTTAAGGGAAAGCTGACTTTTTCTTTGGTAGTGGCGGTAAGGAAATGTGTCATTCTCTCCTCCCATTGTTGAGGTTCAGCCCCTGCCAAAGTGTGGCAGCTACCCTTGCACGACGTTAAATTATGGCTCATAACAATAAACAGGTATTTAATCTTTACCCCATTTCTGGCAGAGATCCTAAATAAACCCTTTGGAAAACTAAGGGTTTTACGGGATCTGAGGGTGAGCTGGTGTCTTTTGTTATGTAAATGAGACGGGCATTTGGAAAGTCCCAGGAGAGCTGGCTGGGGAAGGAGTTGAATAGGACACACAGTTGATCTTGATCTTTCAGGAGACAGTGACAGAATAAAAAAGAGAAGAAACGGTGGCTAGAGAATGGGCGCAGCCAATCAATCAATCAATCAGTCGTTTGCTCTTTAGTAGTGTGTAATGAAGCCTTCGGGAAAATCCAAAGGACGCCCCGTGTGCCCTTTGCTTCTGCAGCTCCTCTGGCTGTTCGGATTTCAGGGGTCGAGGAAGCTCTGATTTATAGACCTGCAGATGAAAGCTTGGGTCTGCCCGGCCCACTGTTGCCCTCATTATTTATTACCCTTGCCGTTTATGCAAAGGCGGTGCAGAAATTCTTGGGGGGATGAGGAGGAGCTTAGGCAGTTGCTCTAGGGTGCTGTCAGCCCGGGGGGGGGGCGAGTTACACCCCAGAGATCCTCCTCCTCCTCCTCTTCCTCCCCCCCCCCCCCCGAATTCTAAAGTCCGAAGTCTCACCTCCTGTCCAGGAGGCTGAGGAGCCGCAAAGGCGTCACAAAACTGAAAAGGCTGCCTCGGGGTCTCAGGGCTGAACCTGCCTCGCCACGCAGGAGCTTTGAGCTCCGGCTCCAGCAATAGCCCGAGGCCACGGGTTCTCCGCAGCTGCAGAGGAATGGGGTGGGGTAGTCTTGGGGAGAGGGCGGGTGCCTTGGGGACCCTCACCTGTGGGGCAGGCTGTACTAGAATGGAGTGAAAGGAACTTCAGGACCCCTGCAGGTGTTGGTGGCAGACACACTGGAAAGGGGAGCAAAACCTTGGGTCGGAGCCTTTCCTGACCCTGCTGAGCCTGCCCAGACGGCTCCCATTCATCCCCTAATCCTCTTCTGAGCCCTGGTAAACTGTGACTTTTGGTTTCCAGCTTCCACTTTTAACAATTTGTCAACAATTTCTTCAATTCCTACAAGTCCTAGAAATTTCTACAATTTCTAAAACTTCTAATAAAGAAGGGTGTTAGGTATTCTTACCCTCACTTCTGCTCCAGAAGGCGTAAATGATGAGTAGGAGACAGACACCTTTGCTGAGTTATAGTGAGGAGTGATCTCAACAAACTTCAGCCATGCTGAAAAAGGAGATACCTAGATTTCCATATAGCAGCTTTCCAGAATGTCAAAAAGTTTTGAATTGTATTGCTATTATGGTAATGCAGCTCCAATAACGTTCATGCTTTTGGTATACACAGTCACATGGAGCCACCACTTCTGCCAGGTGCCGAAGAGCCCCCACGACTGTCCTCTGTCACCTCTAGTTCCCACTTTCTCTACCACACTCAAAAAATTCTTGAGTCCTGGATTCAGAGAAGAGATTGATGACCACAACTGATGATTACACTGCAAGCTAAGCCAGGCTCGCCTCAGTTAAACACTTTTGTTTTCACAAACATCTTTATTTAAAGCTTGGATTATAATGTTTTTAGAACTTTAACCTCTCCTCTGTATTGTCTTATACACTGTGAGTTAGTTTCTGGGGCTGGACTGTGGATCAAATTGTAGAGCACAAAGTCAGCTCATGCACAGCCCTAAATTTGAGTCCAAGCACCAACAGTGTGTCTTGGTGGGTCCCTAAGCACAGTCGAATATGTTTCCTATTATTTTCTAAATAGAGGATAGAAAAAAAAAAAAAACGAAAAAAGGTCTATGGGGCTGCAAGTGAGGCACTTACCTGGTGTAAGGTTCAATCTTCAGCATCTCCTAGATTCGCCAAGAGGAATTCCTGAGTGCAGAGTGGCAGGAGTAACCCCTAGACATTACTGGCTGTGGTCTCAAAAAAGACAAAAACCAAAAGAAAGAAAAATTCTGCTGATCAGAAAAAGACCTAAAATAACAGTTATTTAAATAAAATAAATATGTTTTTCTCTCGTGTACTAGTTGTGAAGGTGACTAAGAGACAATGGAATTAAGACTGACAATGTAAACTTCCCAAGTGGGTAACAATGTGCAAGTGTGCCTCATTTTTGCATGTTTCTCTTTCCTTTCTTAGAGAAGTTTCTTAATGCTTAAAAGACATAGACTTTGTTTTTACTTATACTGCTTATACAAGCTATATTTTCCCCATATTGGAACACTTAAATCGTCTTTTCTGAGTAGTGACTTCACTTTAACAAACTGTAGTTTATCAAAGATTTGAACATAGGTTAAAGAAAATTAAACTGAACCATGGTGTAGAGCTCCAGACCCCTTTAATATTGTTCATCCATTCCTAAGCACTGCCTTCATGAGAATGGTATAAGAAGGCTGATTACCACATATGGAAATTTCTGCCAACGAGCAAGGGAAAAGAGAGTCCTTCCCTATCACGGCAGATGTTTGCCTTCTCATTTCTGTTCTTACCTCATTGAGCAGAACTTAATCATGTGTTCTTAGCTCAGCTGCTATAACCTAGCACCACAGCCTGAAAGGTTTAAGTAATAGATATTTATTCTTCACAGCTCAGAGGTTAGGATGTCCAAGATCAAAATGCTGGTAGGTTTGGTTTCTAATGAGATCTTTTTCTGCTCTTGTGATTAGTTCCTTGCCTTGCCTGTAGAAAGAGAGAGCAGGGGGCCGGAGAGACAGCATGGAGGTAAGGCGTTTGCCTTTCATGCAGGAGGTCATGGTTCGAATCCTGGCACCCATATGGTCCCCTGTGCCTGCCAGGAGCAATTTCTGAGCACGGAGCCAGGAAAAACCCCTGAGCACTGCTGGGTGTGACCCAAAAGCCACAACAAAAAAAAAAAAAAAAAAAAAAGAAAGAAAGAGAGAGCAGGAGAGAGAACTTCCTCTTCTATGTTCATAAACATAAGAGGGTCAAATTTTCTTTAAGAAGTTTCCATTAAGAGTTAATTTATATTTAATTACTCTGAAAGACTCCTGAACATCATCAGGTGTAGCCCTGGAGACCTCTGGCTGCAGTATATCCAGCATAGCAGGGTCTGACCTAAGCAGGCCACACCCTCAGGTCATCATGTGGAACTGCAGGCCTGGTTGGCCAAAAGCACCTTTTGAAGGCTCCCCCAAAGGAAATCTATGTTTTACATTAAACATACACTAGTCTATAAAGATCAACATAAGAGATGTTTTTAGTAGCCCACCATAGCTCTCCCCAATGCTGTGAATCACGGTTGATTTAGCACCTCTTAAAAATAAAGTGACCAATGAACTAAAGTCAATTGCACAAATTTCACATTTTAATTAATAAGACTCTAGGAAACAAATGAAAGTGATGTGGCCTGGTTCAGTTTTCCCTATGGAGTCTTGCAACCTGACAGAACTGAAGCCTCACTTGCCAACCAGAGCTGACTATACCCTACAAAATAGGATTTTTTAAAAATGCAAATTAAGGTCAAATTAAGGTCACATCTGAGATTTAATGGCTAATCTGTTCAGACAGCTGCTTTTTTGGCCATTAATTTACAAGGTGACTGAGTTCATTAAGATTTTCACACACAACTAACTCCTCAAATTGTATCCATACTTTTCTAAGACTTTCACAGGCAAAGCTGGAAGGATGAGCTACGGTTATGGCAGAAAAAGCCAATCTGTCACCATTTGTTTTCTAAATGGACAAAGAGACATTATTTTCAGGCTTATTAAAACTGGCCCCTCCACCAGATTCCAGGGCATGAAGACCAGGTCACTGTAAGGTTTATTACCAAATTCAACTGGGGAAAGAGTCCACTTTTCCTTGCAGAAAGATAGACTGCCAAAAGTTCAAATTAAACTTTAAAATTATATTGCCTTTATCCCCATTACCCTGACAGATTGAAAACAATGAACTCAAATATAGTTCCTATCTTAAAACATTTGCCTATGTCTGAGTTCTGTTTGCATATTATTAGCTTAGGGCATTGCTTGTTTTTATTGTTATTCCATTTCCTCCTTTTTGACAACTGAAATTTTGTATTATAAAACTACTTTTACAGTAAAATAATATGAAAAACTTTATTCTCATAAATTATTGTTTTATGATTGAATAGGAGAGGCTTTTAATGTGATGACATATACAAACCCTCCTGAGAAGTGGTAAAAGTTATTTTAACTGCAGGGCTGGAGAAATAGGATGGAGGTAGGGTGTTTGCCTTGCATGCAGAAGGACTGTGGTTCGAATCCCAACATCCCATGTGGTCCCCGAGCCTGCCAGGAGCGATTTCTGAGCATAGAGCCAGCAGTAACCCCTGAGCACTGCCAGGTGTCACCCCAAAACAAAAAAAAAAGTTATTTTAACTGCAAAGAACTGTGTAGTTACTGAAGTAAAATTGCAATAAAGTTTTAAAACAACTCTGAGTCTTCTGTTACAGACACATGACATAAAAATATTACAAATTGGCACTAATGGTGCAATGGCCATTCCACCAACTGAGAATTCTTTTTTGTGAAATATTTGTAAACATATTTACTCTAAAAACAACATAGAGGCTGGAGGAATAGAGCAGCAGAAGGGTGTTTGCCTTGCATGCAGCTGACCCAGGACAGACCTCAGTTCAATCCCCAGTGTCCTGTATGGTCCCCCAAGCCAGGAGCGATTTTTGAGCGTATAGCCAGGAGTAACCCCTGAGTGTCAGTGGGTGTAGCTCCAAACCAAAACAAAATAAAAATAAATAAATAAAGGGACTGGAGCAGTGGTGCAAGAGGTAGGGCGTTTGCCTTGCACACACTGGCCTAGGACAAACCTGGTGTCCCATATAGTCCCCCAAGTCAGGAGCAATTTTTGAGCTCGTAGGTAGGAGTAAACCCTAAGCATCATTGGGTGTGGCCTCAACACCAAAAAACAAACAAACAAACAAACAACAAAAAACCCTACAACATAAATAGAAATAAACAATAAAATGAATTATTATTACATAATAAATGTTATCTATTATAGAACAATAACATTAACATAACATTAACATTACAGAACAAAAACAGTAACATGAATTGAAAACTCATATAGATGGCATGGAGAGATAGCACATTGGATGATTCTTAGCCTGTGTGTGGTCAACCCTGGTTTGATTTTCCAACACCAATGATCAGGAGTGATCATTGAGCACAGAATCAGGAGTAAGCCCTGAGCACCACCAGGTGTCACCCAAAATGGAACAGACAAAAAACTTAGGAAAAACTAACAAGTTAATACTCTCATTCTCAAATCTTCACTAAACCTAAACCAATAACCAGTATTTTTGTTTTTTTATTATTTTTTTTCTTTTGGTGAAGCAAAATAGTTTTTATTGAAACTTATTTAGAAAAATGTAAAAGGAGAGAAAGTGGGAAATATGTGCTCAAGAGAGAACACAGTCCTCTCTAGTGTAGAAAAAAGTAAAAAATAAATAAATAAATAAAAGCTAGAGACTAGCAAAAGGGATACATGTAAAAGGAGAAAGAGCCTAGAACAAGTTTTGTGTCACTCCTTAGCAAGTTTTATAGATATGGCCTAGCAGTGTCTTTCGAATATGGGCTACTTGCCATCTACTTTGAGTTCTCAATAAAATTAAAAACAATCCTGTATTACTATTATGTGTAATATCTCCTGCTCATTCTTAATTTTAAGTCTTTCCCTTTCCTATCTCTGATCAATTCCAATCAGTTACCATGAAAATGAATGGCAAGTCAGTTTCAAGTTATTTTAATATTCTGCTCAATTACTCCAACATCTCAGCAGTTTTTCTTAAGTATACTAGAAGAATGCTTGGTTCAGCCTGTTTCCTGCAGTGACTCATAAGTAGGATTTATACAGGATTGGGCTTGCCTATGCAATAGGCAAGGCAAGACCGCCAGAGGATGTGTTTTGTCATGTTAACTAAAACAATAAAAAAGAAGGTACTCAAATCTCAAAGAAAAGAAAATGTTGGGGAATGTGGCAGTCTCAGCTGTTTCTTTAGTCCGGTCCAGACCTAGGGTGAAGCCTATGCAGGGCCACTAGGATTGGCCCCAAAAAGGATCACAGACCACTCCCATTCCAGAGCACTGGCACTATTTCCATTGGGTTTGTATTTGGGTCTCAAACTCGCGGCCCGCGAGTTGTTGCGGCCCTCCATACAACATTTTGCGGCCCGCAGCTGGCCTTCAAATATGTGATTTTTATTCGGTAAGCGAATAATCGCGAATACTGAGATGTTTGTGTGGTCGGACCACATCAGTGGCCACGCAATGTATCCTTTCTCAATACCTCCCAGAAAACAGACTTGGGACTAGTGAAGTGAACCCACAGACACTAATTCTGGATTAAGTCACTATTTCCACAAAAATATTCCTGATACTAAGAAATCACAGTAATAATCAAGAGAGTTTGGTAGTCAAATAAGATAGATTCTCAGACAAATGGAATAAAATTGAGAGTTCAAAGAGAGATCCTTAGACATAATCTATAGAAGAAAAAAGTATGATGTATGGCATAAAAGCCTTTCCAACAGATGATTTTAGAAAAATGGGTAGGTTAAATACCCTAAAAATGATTTCACATTTCTTTTTTTTTTCTTTTTTCTTTTGGATTTTGGGTTACACCCGGCAGTGCTCAGGGGTTTTTCCTGGCTCCGTGCTCAGAAATCGCTCCTGGTAGGCACGGGGGACCATATGGGACCCGGGATTCGAACCGATGACCTTCTGCATGAAAGGTAAATGCCTTGCCTCCATGCTATCTCTCCGGCCCCTGATTTCACATTTCTAACACGTGCACAAAAGTAAATCAAAATGGATTTAAAATCTCAATATCAGTCTTGAATCCACAGAATATACTAAGGAAAACAGACATACCCTTCATGACTCTGAAGTTAGAGGTGTTTTCAGTAACTCAATACCATTAGTTAAGCATATGAAAGCAAAAATAAACAAATAGAACTATATCAAATTAAGAAGCTACTGCACTACAAGAAAAATTATATGCAGAATAGAAATATACTTTACAGACAGGGAGAAAATATTTTTTCATGTGATAAAGGATTGATATCTAAGATATATACACCATTGGCTTAACTTTATAAGAAAAAAATCAAAAGCCTTCATGAAAAAATGTGGGGAAGTGATGAACAGAAACTTTCTGAAAGAAAACATAAAGATGTCCAAAAGGTATATGAAAAGGTTATCATCAGCAAAATAAAAATGAGATATCATTTCACACCAGTGAGACACATAACAGAGAACTAAAAATAATCAATGTTGGCATGGATGTGGGCAAAAAGACCCATAATAACTGTTGATGAATATGTTTATTAGCTCAAATTTTTGGGAAAACAAGATAAACACTCCTCAAAAACTAGTAATTGAACTTCTATATGACCCAGAAGTTACATTTCATAGTGTCTACTCAGTGGACCCAAAGCTCCATGCAGAAAAGAAAAGACACTTTCCCACCTTTGATTATTGCAGCACTATTCACAATAGCTAAAATCTGGAAACAACAAGAGAATAGATGACCAGAATAAATAAACTATGATTACACAATAAGTTACTACTAGACTTTAAGAAGAGATGAAATCATGTTATTTATTACTGTGGTGATGAATCTGGAGAGTATCATGCTGAGTGAAATCAGTCAGAAGGGGAGGGATAGATACAGAAAGATCTCTCTGTACACAGGATATAAAGAAATATAGTAGAGGAATCACAACTGCCAAAGACAACAGAATTGGAGAACTGGCCTCAGGAGGAAGCTTACCATGGGGAATGGGGTGGGGACACTGTGACGATGGTGGATGGTGTGGTGCTGAGATATTTTATGCATAAAACTTTACATTTATAGTTTTGTAAACCAAGATACCTAACATTTTAATCTTGCTTTATTTTTTGGGGGGGAGGGGTTCTCAAAGTTTACTCCTGGCTCTGCACTCTGGTAGGCTCAGGGGACCAACTAGATTGTTGAAGACAGAATACTGGTTGGCCACATGAAGATAAATTCTTGATATGTTATATTATTTTTTCAACCCTGGTACCTAAAAATAAAATTTTTAATAAAGAAAAATAAGAGAACAACAATTGATCAAAGGCATCAAGATTGAATTGGTTCACAAAACTATCTATGAGGGATGGGAGTGTCTTTAGTATATTGTTTGGGATATTAGTAAGAGGAAAGAGAGCAATTGGTGGTGGGTGTGGTAGTGGAACTATGCTAACAGAAATAAAATTAAAATTTTCTTGTTAAAAGAAAAAACTACAGATAGATGCTGATTGGAGGTCCTTTCAAACTAAGAACTTCAGACAGTAAACTGAGGTAAGGCAGTCATATTTATTGAAGATGATACCCTGAATGCACAGTCTTGGACTGCTTCGAATAAGTCAGAGAACCAAGTTTCTCTCAAGTTCTAGAGTATTGCAAATCATGGCTCATATGTGTGTGCATATTTCAACATTATTTTGGAAAGGTTATCTGTTCAATACCCCACTCCCATAATTGACATGAAATGGATGTTTAGCTACGATCATGTACTAACTACCATGAAATAGATCAGATTATGTATTAGGATAGACTCCCTTAACAAATTTGGTTTTTCAATACCCTCTATTAAAGGACCATTTACTAGATGTATCATTAATAATTATCATAATTATTAATTAATTACAATTAATAATAATTACAAATTATGTGCATCATGTTAGATCACTGATAATTTGCAGTCCAATGTAAAAGTACTTGTAACTTCTAAAAGAAACTGTGTCATTAAAAGTTTTAAAATATAACTTACTTTTCTTCTGTTACCTCTGAACTGTCTTGTGTGTATAACATTCTTCCAAATGGCATTCTAATTCAATATTAATTCAATTTATAAAATTTAAGATGACTCCTGCCATTCAGTTTTATATTGTACAATAAAAGTTTTAAATGCAAAGGTAAGAATACTTAGCTCATAATGAAATAACTGAAATTATATAGTTTGTATTTTATAATTTCTGCATGTATGTGTACTTCATTCTTACTAAAACAGAGAAAACAAAACTAACTCAACTGTTTCTGTTTTTGCTTCTTGATTCTCTACCTCCTGTTTACTGTTTTTTGTTTTTGTTTTTAAATATCTTTATTTAAACATCTTGATTACAAATACGATTGTAGTTGGTTTTCAGTCATGTAAAGAACAGCCCCCTTCACCTGTGCAACATTCCCATCAGCAATGTTCCAAATCTCCTTCTCCCCATCCCACCCCCACTCAAGACAGGCTTTCTACTTCCCTCATTCATTCATTCACATTGTTATGGTAGTTCTCAGTGTAGTTATTTCTCTAACTATACTCATCACTCTTTTTGGTGAGTTTCGTGTTATGAGCTGGACCTTACAGCCCTCTTCTCTTTTGTCTCTGGAAATTATTGTAAAAATGTCTTTTATTTTTCTTAAAACCCATAGATTAGGGAGACTATTCTGCATCTATCTCTCTCCCTCTGACTTATTTCACTCAGCATAATACATTCCATGTGCATCCATGTATAGGAAAATTTCATGACTTCATCTCTCCTGACGGCTGCATAATATTCCATGTATATATGTACCACAGTATCTTTAGCCATTCATCTGTTGAAGGGCCTCTTGGTTGTTTCCAGAGTCTGGCTATTGTAAATAATGCTGCAATGAATATAGGTGTGAAGAAGGGATTTTTGTGTTGTATTTTTGTGTTCCTAGGGCATATCCCTAGGAGTGTTATAGCTGGATCGTGTGGGAGCTCAATTTCCAGTTTTTGGAGGAATCTCCATATCGTTTTCCATAAAGGTTGGACTAGAAAACATTCCCACCAGCAGTGAATAAGAGTTCCTTTCTCTCCACATCCCCACCAGCACTGCTTGTTCTCATTCTTTGTGATGTATGCCAATGTCTGTGGCATGAGATGGTACCTCATAGTTGTTTTGATTTGCATCTCTCTGATGATTAGTGATGTGGAGCATCTTTTCATGTGCCTTTTGGCCATTTTTATTTCTTCTTTGTCAAAGTGTCTGTTCATTTCTTCTCCCTATTGTTTAATGGGATTAGAAGTTTTTTTTCTTGTAAAGTTCCATCAGTGCCTTGTATATTTTAGATATAAGCCCCTTACCTGATAGGTTTTGGGTGAATAGTTTCTCCCACTCAGTGGGTGGCTCTTGTATCCTGGGCACTATTTCCTTTGAAGTGGAGAAGCTTCTCAGCTAAATATATTCCCATCTGTTTACCTCTGTTTCCACTTGTTTAGAGAGTGCTGTTTCCTTCTTAAAGATACCTTTAGTCTCAATGTCATGGAGTGTTTTACCTACGTGTTGTTCTATATAACTTATGGTATCAGGTCTGATATCAAGGTCTTTAATCCATTTGGATTTGATCTTTGTGCATGGTGTTAGCTGGGGGTCTGAGTTCGCTTTTTTGCAAGTGGCTAACCAATTGTGCCAACACCACTTGTTGAAGAGGCTTTCCTTGCTTCATTTAGGACTTCTTGCTTCTTTATTAAAAAAAAAGTAGGTGATTGTATGTCTGGGGAGCATTCTCTGAGTAGTCAAGCCTATTCCATTGATCTGATGGTCTGTCTTTATAACAATACCATGCTGTTTTGATAACTATTGCTTTGTAGTACAGTTAAAAATTGGGGAAAGTAATGCCTCTCATATTCCTTTTCCCAAGGATTGCTTTAGCTATTCAAGAGTGCTTATTGTTCCAAATAAATTTCAAGAGTGTTTGACCCACTCCTTTGAAGAATGTCATAGGTATCTTTAGAGGAATTGCATTAAATCTGTACAATGCTTTTGGGAGTATTGCATTTTAATGATGTTGATCCTTCAGTCCATGAGCAGGGTATGTGTTTTTATTTCCGCGTGTCCTCTCTTATTTCTTGGAGCAGTGTTTTATAGTTTTCTTTGTATAGGTCCTTCACATCTTTAGTCAAGTTGAGTCCAAGATTTTTGAGTTTGTGTGGCACTAATGTGAATGGGGTTGTTTTCTTAATGTCCATTTCTTCCCTATCATTATTGGTGTATAAAAGGGCCATTGATTTTTGTGTGTTAATTTTGTAGCCTGCTACAAAACTTTTTGTTTCAAGAAGCTTTTTGGTAGAGTCTTTAGGGTTTTCTAAGTAGAGTATCATGTCATCTGCAAACAGTGAGAGCTGGACTTCTTCCTTTCTTATCTGGATTCCCTTGATATCTTGTTCTTGCCTAATCACTATAGCAAGTACTTCCAGTGCTATGTTGAATAGGAGTGGTGAGAGAGGACAGTCTTGTTGTACCAGAATTTAGAGAAAAGGTTTTTAGTTTTTCTTCATTGAGAAAAATATTTGCCATTGGCTTGTGGTAGACGGCCTTAACTATATTGAGGAAGGTTCCTTTTATTTCCATCTTGCTGAGAATTTTGATCAAGAATGGGTATTGGACTTTATCAAATGCTTTCTCTGCATCTATTGATATCATCATGTGATTTTTATTTTTCTTATTGTTGATGTTGTGTATTATGTTGATAGATTTACGGATGTTAAACCAGCCTTGCATTCCTGGGATGAAACCTACATGACCGTAGTGCATGATCTTTTTAATGAGGCATTGGATCCTGTTTGCCAGGATTTTGTTGAGGATCTTTCATCTGTGTTCATCAAAGATATTGGTCTGTAATTTTCTTTTTTTGGTAGCATCTCTGTCTGGTATAGATACCAAGGTGATTGACGTTGGCTTTATAAAAGCTTTTTGAAAGTGTTTTTTTTTTTTTTTCGATTTCATGAAAGAGTCTTGCGAAAATTGATAGTAGTTCCTCTTGAAAGGTTTGAAAGAATTTATTAGTAAATCCATCTGGGCTTGAGCTTTTGTTTTGGGGCAGGCATTTTATTACCATTTTAATTTCCTCAATATTGATGGGGGTGTTTAGATATGCTACGTCCTCTTTATTCAACTCTGGAAGGTTATGAGTTCAAGAATTTATCCATTTCTTCCAGGTTCTCATTTCTCATGGCATAGCGTTTCTCAAAGTAGTTTCTGATTACCCTTTGAATCTCTGCAATATCGATATTGTGATCTCCCCCTTTTATTTCTAATACAAGTTATCAAGTTTCTCTTTCTTTGTTAGTTTTGCCAATGGTCCATCAATCTTGTTATTTATTTATTTATTATTTTTGAAGAACAAACTTCTGCTTTCCTTGATCTTTCGGATTGTTTTTTGAATTTCCACTTCGTTGATTTCTGCTGTCAGCTTTATTTCCTTCTGTCTCTCTATTTTTGTTTCCTTTCGTTGAACACTTTCTAATTCTATGAGTTGCGTCATTTAAACTATACAGTATGCTCCTTATTCCTTCCTGATGTGTGCTTGGAAAGCTATAAATTTTCCTCTCAGACCGCTTTTGATAGTTTTTGTCTTTATTGTCATTTGTTTCCAGGAAGGTTTTGATTTCCTCTTTGATTTCATCTCAGATCCACTGGTTGTTCTGTAGCAGGCTGTTTAATTTCCAGTTGTTAAAGTATTTCTTCTGTGTCCCTTTGTAGTTCACATATAATTTCAGAGCCCTGTGGTCAGTTAAGGTAGCCTGCAAAATTTCTATCCTCTTGATTTTATGGAGGTATGTTTTATGTGCCAGCATGTAGTCTATCCTGGAGAATGACCCATGTACATTGGAGAAGAATGTGTCCAGGTTTCTGGCAGTGGAGTGTCCTATATATATCTACTAGGCCTCTTTCTTCCATTTTTCTTTTGAGGCTAGTATATTTTTTGTTAGGTTTCAATCTGATTTACCTATCAAGTGTTGACAGGATCGTGTTGAGGTCTCCCACATTTATTGTGTTGTTATTGATATCCTTTTTCAGATTTGTCAGCAATTGTAGTAAATATTTTGCACTTTTCATTTGGTGCATATAATTTTAGGAGAGTGATTTCTTCCTGCTGTACATATCCCTTGATTAGTACAAAATGTCCATCTTTTTCCCTTACAACTTTTCTGAGTATAAAGTTTGTGTCATCTGATATTAGTATGGCCACTCCAGCTTTTGGGGGGGGGTTGTTTGTTTGTTTGGATGACTTTCCTCCAGCCTTTTATTTTGAGTATATGTTTGTTCTGACTACTCAGGTGTGTTTCTTGTAGGCAGAAAAAAGTTTGATTGAGTTTTTTGATTCATTTAGCCAGTCTTTGTCTCTTAACTGGTGCATTTAGTCCATTGACATTGAGAGAGATAATTCATGGGATGTAGTGCCATCTTTGTGTAGAAGTTTGGTGTGTTTCTTGATCAGTCTAGTCTTAAAGTGGATCTTTCAGGTTTTTCTTTAAAGGCTGGTTTTGAGTCTGTAAAGTTTTTTAGCTAGTTTGTTTGTTTATCTGTTAAGCCATGTATACTTTCTTCAAACTTGAAAGTTTGTTTATCTGTTAAGCCATGTATACTTTCTTCAAACTTGAGAGTGAGTTTTTCTGGGTGCAGTATTCTAGGCGAAGCCTTTATTTCATTGAGTTTTGTCACTATGTACCACCACTGCCTTCTGGCCTTGAGTGTTTCTTGTGACAGGTCTGCTGTAAATCTCAAGGATGTTCCCTTGAATGTAATTTCCCTTTTTGATCTTTCTGCTTTCAATATTCTGTCTCTATCTGTGGGATTCATCATTTTGACTAGGATGTGTCTTGGGGTGTTTTTCCTGGGATCTCTTTTAACTAGTACTCTTTGGGCATGCAGGATTTGGTCGCATGTATTCTATAGCTCTGGTAGTTTCTCTTTAATGATGTTCTTGACTGTTGTTTTTTCCTGTCGATTTTCTTCCTGGGTCTCTGGGACTCCAATGATTAAGTTGTTTTTGTTGAGCTTATCAAAGAATTCTATTTTCATCTGTTCACATTCTTTGAGTAATTTTTTTCCATTATCTCATATTTTACTTTTAGGCTTTTTTCCAATATTTTCTTCTGTATGGAGTTGTTATGCATTGCATCTTCCAGCTCACTAATTCTATCCTCAGCTGCTGTTACCCTGCTGGAGAGGTTTTCCATTGAGTCTTTCAATTCATCTGAAAGTTATTTGACCTGTTATTTCAGTTTGGAGTTTTCTGATTTCTGTCTTCATATTTTCTTGGTTCTTATTAGTGTTCTATTCAACTCTATCTATGCTTTCTTTGAGTTCTGTGAACATCCTCCATATTTCTTCTCTAAACTCCTTATCTGAGAGACTAAGTGGTTGGCCATTTTCAGGTCATCAGAGTTGTCATCTTCATTCTCTATGCCTGGTGCTGCCCTGCATTGTTTTCCCTTTGTCATGCTTGTATTGTGGGCGATGAAGCCCTAGGTGATGAAGCCACACTGGATCATATTTTAGGCCCGAGCAGGCAGAGTAGACAGTCAAGAGAGGTCTGCTGATCTTCAGAGACCCAGCACAGTTTAGGTGGCTCCACCCTTTTGGGTGGGTCGACTCACCTCCAAGGAAGGGGAGCCCTCCAGTGATGAAGTCACACCAGATCAAGTCTTAGGCCTGATCAGGCAGAGCAGGTAGAGGAGACAGTTGAGAGAGGTCTGCTGAGCTTCAGAAACCCAGCAGCCCTGTTTACTGTTAAGGAAAGGAGTTCTGAAAAGAAAAAAAAGTGGGGCTAGAGTGATAGCATGGTGGTAAGGTGTTTGCCTTGCATGAGGACAGGCCTAAGTTTGATCCCCGAAGTCCCATATGGTTCCCAAGCCAGGAGCGATTTCTGAGTGCATAGCCAAGAGTAACCCCTGAGCATCAATGGGTGTGGCCCCATAACAAAACAACAAAGAACACACACACACACACAAAAAAAAACTGTAGAATGCCCTATTCTTTTATCTATGTCATTATTCTCATTAAAAATATTTGGTTAATATAGGAGAGAAAGGATTTTATAAAGATCCTTGATTATTTATATTTCTTAGAATACTTTTCTGTATCAAAACAAGTTTTTGTTGAGCATGAAGCAAGGCTGCAGTGCTGTCAGTGCCAACTTCTCAGTTGTATATATAACATACTTGTTTTTCTCTAACTTTGAGACTTGCCAAACTCTCAGGTATAGAACATACACCAAAATTTTGTGTTTGTGATGTTGTAAATGAAGATTCAGGTAACAGAACACACACTTGTATAACGTCCTCTGCTTGTGTACATCTCTACTCACCTGGCAAAGCTTATTTTTAATAAATAATATCAATGATTTATTAAATCAAGATGTTGTCTGCTAGCCTTGAGCCAGTAGAGCATTCAGTTTTCAGGTCAATGTCCCTAAAGTTTGTTTATTTGTGCTATGTGGTTGGCACTAATCTAATGCTTCATACATTTTAATAAATTTGATCATATAATTTGTTACTGTTGGGACTTGGATTCTGAACAAGGCGGGACTCCATTTTGTAAAGGCCAAATGGCAGGCTTCTTCTCAGTTTCTGAGCAGGGAGAGAAGCCATTTTGTAAGAACCACATGATGTAAGCCACATGCTTGGCCTCACCAAACCTATTTCCATTAACACTGCCCAAAGCTACCTGGCCATATCAGGTTGCTTATCAGGGAAGGAAAGGTAGCAGTAGAAAGGTACCCAGGAAACTTCAGCAGGCAACACGGGGACAGCGTGGCTCCATGTTGTAGGATTTTTGGCCAATGTTAGGAGAAGTTGCAGCCTCTGGCTGCATCCCATGGCCTTCTCTCTCCTTCCTCCTGGACTCCAGGGTTACCCCGGACCGCCTGACTGGGGAGGCAGTCAAATGGGTCTGGTGAGCATTTTTAAGGGGACAGACCCCCCAGGTCTCCCCCATCTCCCACCCTGCATCAATGGTTTGTATTGAGGGAGGGGACTGGTGAACTTTCCTTCCCACTAATCCCCATTCTCAAACTGTGCGGGGCTATTGCCCCTGCGCATAAAATTTATATAGATTTATAGGATATCATATAGTTTAATCCACTTTGCCTTAAATAGTATGAATAGTTAAATAGGATATCATAGGCGTTCATCTATGTTTACAATATAAGAATGTCTATGTTGTATTATTCCCTTCCCCCACTGGCTCACCACCAATTGGCTCATTTCTAGTTCTTTACTCTCACTCCCACTGTCTATTACCCCACATGTAACCATTTTTACCCTCAGGTCTTCGCTCCTTAAGAAGCAGATTAATATCCTCTCTTCAAGCTAACTGCTAGCCTGCTCCCAAAATGAAAAAATAGACTCTAAGCCTGAGAAGAAATCAAAACTGTTCCTATTAATTTTATTATCAACGAATGAATATTTTCTTATGCAGTGTCTATTTTGCCCACTGTTTTGTTTGTTTGTTTGTTTGCTTCCTTGCTTTTCCCTTTTTGAGATCTATTCAATAAGCAATGCTGGTAGAAGAGTATTTCTGTATAGAATTAATGTTAGAATCAAGTTATGAGGAATGTTGGACTTGCTCCCTCAGCCCCCAGATGCACCAACAATACCTTGTGGCATTGTTTCTCTTTTGCACATTAAAATGGGAAAATATGACATATTTTCCAAGAACAGTAGATAGCAATAAGAATCTATCTTATCTAATAGATAAGATAATAAACAATCTATTAGGTGATCTTATCTAATAGATAAGAACAATAGATAGCAAACAAGTTCTTATCTAATAGGAACGGGAACACAAATTTTGTAATGCAGTTAGGCCTTATACCCTGAACATTGGCATAATGATTTGGCTTAGGCCTCAGAAGAATGGGCATCACCCACACACACCTGAACAATGGATACCATCTATGGAAACAACCACAATTGTCTATAACATTACCAGGATGCAATCCTCTACCAGGGAAGACTCTGCTACTGCTCTGGCATTGACTTACTTCAAAGAGTGCTCTCAACACCCGGACGATTTAGCAACAACCTGCTTGCAGGGCAGGTCTCTCTGCATGTAATGGTGAGGTGAACTTAGAGGATGCTCCACATCAGCCTGACTTTGAGGAAGAAATGTACAGAACCCAGAATCTTTAAATACAGGAACCTGACACCAACAACAGCTAAAGTGCAAAAATGATTCACCAGGACCATGGAGAATGACTCAGGGGTTGAACAGACTGGTATGCCTGGAGCCCAGAGTTGGTCTTATGCCAATAAATTTCTGGGGTGAGGCCTCCTTGTAATCAGGCTAAAGTGTTTTTTTTTTCCATTTTCCCCATATTTTGCTGGGCCTATGCAAATAATGGCGATTGGCACTTTCACATCTTTACTACTGTATTTTTTTTTTTAACACTATCCTTTAAGAAATAAAAAAAAAACCAGCTTACTGAACTTAAAAAAATAGCTGTAGGGCCGGGCGGTGGTGCTAAAGGTAAGGTGCCTGCCTTGCCTGCGCTAGCCTTGGACGGACCACGGTTCGATCCCCCGGTGTCACATATGGTCCCCCAAGCCAGGAGCAACTTCTGAGCGCATAGCCAGGAGTAACCCCTGAGCGTCACCGGGTGCGGCCCAAAAACCAAAAAAAAAAAAAAATAGCTGTAGTAAAATGCTTGTCTTAAATACAGGCAGGGGATGGGAAGAAGGGAGGGAGAGTATTGGGGGTGGGAATGTTGCACTGGTGAACACTGTTCATTGTCACTGTTTGTGACTGAAAGCCAACTATAATCATGTTTGTAATCATGGTGCTTAAATAAAAAATTTTTAGAAAATGAAAGATATCCCAACACAATAGCCAATCATTTTAAAGATTATCAGAAAGCTGGAACCTCCCTATATCCCTTCCCTATATAATTTTCTTCATAATCTTTATTTTAGCTGTGTAGTCTGGTCCTTTGAGTCTGGACTCTAGCAATTAAAAATTCATATTTCATATATAATATTGAATGACAAATAATTGTGTGATCACCATTTATCTGAGAACAGCTTTACAGGAAACTGTAATATCAATGTCATTTTTTTCTTCCTTTCTTTCAGCCTTGTATTCTTCCCTCCTTTATTCTTCTCTTTTCTTCCTTCCTTCCTTCCTTCCTTTCTTCCTTCCTTCCTTCCTTCCTTTTTTCTCTTTTCCTTCCTTCCTTCCTTCCTTCCTTCCTTCCTTCCTTCCTTCCTTCCTTCCTTCCTTCCTTCCTTCCTTCCTTCCTTCCTTCCTTCCTTCCTTCCTTTCTTTCTTCTTCTTTTTCTTTCTTTTTCTTTTCTCTTTTTCTTTCTTTCTTCTCTTTCTTTCTTTCTTTCTTTTTCTTTCTTTTCTTTCTTTCTTTCTTTTTTCTTTCTTTCTTTCTTTCTTTCTTCTTTCTTTTCTTTTTTTTTCTCTTTGTTTCTTTCTTTCTTTCTTTCTTACTTCCTTCCTTCCTTCCTTATTTTCTTTCTTTCTTTCTTTCTTTCTTTCTTTCTTTCTTTCTTTCTTTCTTTCTTTCTTCTTTCCTCCTTTCTTCCCTTCCTTCCCTCCCTCCTTCCTTCCCTCCCTCCTTCCTTCCCTCCCTCCTTCCTTCCTTCCTTCCTTCCTTCCTTCCTTCCTTCCTTCCTTCCTTCCTTCCTTCCTTCCTTCCTTCCTTCCTTCCTTCCCTTCCTTTTTCTTCCCCTCATTGGGGTTTTTCTTCACAGGAAAAACAGTAATTCTTTCTGAGGGGGAGGCAGATCTGGCAGTGCCTAGCAATTCCTGGCTGTGCACTCAGGAATTAGTCCTGATGGGCTCCAGGTATCATATGTGTACCAATAATCAGATTTAGATCAGGGTACTGTTACTTTGGTCCAGCAAGACAGACATTCTATCTGTGGAGTGCTAAGCTACATCCCAGTGTCAAATATCACTTTTTATAGCATACCTACTTAATGTAATTTTGGGTAAAAATTAAATCACAAAGAATAACAAAAAAGTCTTTGTCCAAGAATATATTAATTTTCAGAAGTTGTCATGGCCAACTGAATAGTCATATGAGAAATAAGTAAATATGTGTTAATTATTAAGATATTAACAGAGAATCTCGCTAATCTTCCTGAAATAAGGAAGCCAGTTTTCACTTTTCATTTTGTTCTATCATTTTAGTTGGCAGAATTAACCTATTGGTCAGAAAATTTATTCCAAATTTAGGCATTATGTTTATATTCTAGAGAGAAAGAAAAGTAATCCATTCTTTGACACTTTACCATATATTTTAGCATTCATAGTTGTTATCTAAAGTTGCCATGTGTTCATGAAATGTATGTTTTAATTTTTTCTATCTTAAGTAGAGAGAGCAAGAGGAAATGGGCCACCAATCTTGTCACAACTTGCCCTTTTGATTTCACAATATTCAGGCATTTCCTTGTTTTAATATATTCATTCCTCAAGGAAATTACTTTGAACTCTCATAGGTTTCTATAACCAGGTCAAAACCCATGGTTTCTGTGTTATTCAAGTTTTCCACTCCTTTTTTTTTTTGTTTGTTTTTTTTTGGGGGGGGGCCACACCCGGAGGTACTCAGGGGTTACTCCTGGCTGTCTGCTCAGAAATAGCTCCTGGCAGGCATGGGGGACCATATGGGACACCGGGATTCGAACCAACCACCTTTGGTCCTGGATCTGCTGCTTGCAAAGCAAATGCCACTGTACTATCTCTCTGGGCCCAGTTTTCCACTCCTTTATACTTGCATTTATACTTTATACTTGCATTTGATGCTACAAATTTAAGTTTGCACAGAAATATATTTGCCCACAATGTACCCAGAAAACAAAGCTGAGGGGAGAAAAGAGAGCAGCCTACAATCAAAACTTAGAAATGTGTCCATATTATGGTCTTCTGGGTACTGAGAATTAGGCCACCTGCTTAGTAAGAACATTATTTTTCCTTTTGACGCTGGCTCTGTCTTTGGGAGGAATTCTATTTGTTTATGTTTCTTTGCCTTATGGCTTTGTATTTGAAAAAGTCATTTCTTGTTAGCTGTCTCTTGAGGTCACACTTGACATGAATATATCAGAAAGTCTTCCTAGATCTTTCTGCTTTGCACCATCTTTCTATAGGTTTAAATAAACCTTAGATTAGAAGCTGCCTGTTGATCTTGAATTTATATTTGTTTAATTATTTGCTTTAATAGTTGTTTTGAAGTAGAATTTCACCCAAAAAAAACTTTATTCTGTATTGGATTCATAATTGTTATTATTATATTTTTTTAATTTACAATCCCACTACCAGTGTCCCCTTCCTAGGTCCCTTCCCAGATTCCCAGTTTTCTTCCTACTCCTAATATTTAAATGACAGACATTTATTAGAATATAAAACGGCAAATCTTTTTTTTGTTTGTTTGTTTTTTGTTTTGTTTTTAGGTCACACCCGGCGGTGCTCAGGGGTTACTCCTGGCTGTCTGCTCAGAAATAGCTCCTGGCAGGCAGGGGGGACCATATGGGACACCCACCGGGATTCGAACCAACCACCTTTGGTCCTGGATCGGCTGCTTGCAAGGCAAACGCCGCTGTGCTATCTCTCCGGGCCCTAAAACTGCAAATCTTACACAGTGATATTTAAGGTACACGGTGACAATAAATGAGGGCCTTTCCACCAGCAGTGTTGTCCTCCCTTCATCCCTGTTCCCAAGCATATGTCCCTTATCTTCCTCCTTTATCCCCCAGAATGCTAGTGCATCTAAAAGCATAAATGTTAACACTAATGTAAACCTTTTTTTTTTTTTTTTTTTTTTTTTTTGCAGTTTCAGATATTTTTACTAGTGGTTTCTTAAAGGTTTGGAGTCAAAGGAGCACTGTAAAAACAATGTTAGTGTGGCAATTTTCGTTTGCATGGGCCCACCATGCAAAAGGAAAAAACTTTGAAAAGGAAAAACTTTGCAAAAGGAAAAAACTTTGGCCTAAGTACAAGGAAACCCTACCCCTGAAGATTCCTGACATAAGACCATTTCTAGGCTCCAGGCAAACTAGTTTGTCCAATCCTGGTCATTGTCTGTAGTACCCATACAGTTATATTTTTCACTGTCTCTGTTGTTGATCTCACGTTTCTGTATTGAAGGTCCTGGAATCTGTATATCCCACATTGAAGTCAGGATGGTGCGGAGCGGCGTCTAATTTCAACTCGCAATTAACGGGCAATGCAGAAAGCCCTGTCCAGTATGCAGGTCGTCGTCGTTGTTGTTGTTTAAATCTTCTCAGTGTTAAGGGAAGACTCTTTTGAGTAAATAGATGTCAGAACAGCAGTAGGGTCTTCCCTGGTAGAGGATTGCTTCCTAATCTACTCTTTTGACTGGCATATCACAGCTTTATTTAATATTACTTGCTCCAATAAAATTTAAATAGAATTATCAGAAATTAAATCACTAAAAGTCAATTTGTGATGATTGATTGCATTTATGTTAACATATATACTATATGTTTTTGACCTTTCATAATCTAGAAGGCAACCATATGCACCATTAGTGAATGCCATACATACTCAGTGCCACATGTTAGGAAATAAAGAAGCTCCTTAATGCTTGTAAAACTAATTTCAAGACTGAATTCCCCAATCAGTTGCCTGTACATGAAGCTCTCTATAGCTCCTTCAAATCTGAATAATAATCTGGCTTAGCAGAATATTCCATGTGAGGTGTTCATTTCATTGAGTTGGTTTTAAAATATTTTATATATAAAATTTTGATTGAATATCATTGTGAGATGAATAGTTGCAAAGTTCATGATTGAGTAACAATTATACAATGCTCAATACCTATGACTTCACCAGTGCAAATTTCCCATCACCAAAGTCTCCATTTTCCCTTCTGCTCTCCCACTATATTCCACACTGCCTGTCTCTATGGTAGACATTTTCCTTCTCTCTCTCTCTCTCTCTCTCTCTCTCTCTCTCTCTCCTTTTTCTTATTTCTTTTTAGACATTGTAGTTTGCAATATTGTTACTGAAGTGGTATCATGCATATAACTTTATCTCCTTTATCATCCCTTCTCTGTCCTAACTGCACTCCCTTGCTATTTGTGACAAGCTTCCTACCATGGATCAGTCCTCCTGCTATGATCTGTGGGTATTATTACCATACTGTCTTTTTTATCACATCCCACAAATGAGTGTGATCATTCCATGTTTAATCTTCTCCCTATAATTTTGTTCAGCATAATACCCATATATAAGTGAATTTCTTTTTTTTTTTTTTTTTTTGGTTTTTGGGTCACACCTGGTGACGCTCAGGGGTTACTCCTGGCTATGTGCTCAGAAGTCGCTCCTGGCTTGGGGGACCATATGGGACACCGGGGGATCGAACCACGGTCCGTCCTAGGCTAGCGCAGGCAAGGCAGGCACTTTACCTCTAGCGCCACCGCCCGGCCCCAGATAAGTGAATTTCATTACTTCATTTTTCCTAATAGCTGCACAGTATTCTATTTTATAAATGTATCATAGCTTCTTTATCCACTTATCTGTTCTTAGGCACTTGGTTTATTTCTAGATTCTGGCTATTATGAATAGTGCTGCAATGAACATAGGATTGCAGATGTCTTTTCTGCATTGTTTTTAGGTTCATAAGGTATATTCCATTCCCCATATTGGTGATACTGCAATACTGCTACTGCTATTTTATATGGGAGTTCAATTATTTTTTTAGTATTATCAATATTTGTTTTCTCAAAAGTTTGGTTCAGTCAACATTCACACTAGCAAAGAGTCCCTTTTTCACTAGTTGTTCTTGTTCTTTTTTTTTTTTTTTTTGGGGGGGGGGCACACCTGGTGATGCTCAGGAGTTACTCCTGACTATGTGCTCAGAAATTGCCGCTGGCAGGCACAGGGGACCATATGGGATGCTGGGATTCGAACCACCATCCTTCTTCATGAAAGGCAAACGCCTTACCTCCATGCTATTTCTCAGGGCCCCCAGTTCTTGTTCTTTTTGATGTATGCCAGTTTCTTTTGTGTGCCAACCTCATTGTTGTTTTGATTTGCATCTCCCTGTTGATTAATGATGTGGAGCATTTCTTTCATGTGCCTTTTGGCCATTTATACTTTTTTTTTTTTTTTTTTTTTTGATTTTGGGCCACACCTGGCGGTGTCAGGGGTTACTCCTGGCTGTCTGCTCAGAAATAGCTCCTGGCAGGCACGGGGGACCATGTGGGACACCGGGATTCGAACCAACCATCTTTGGTCCTGGATCGGCTGCTTGCAAGGCAAACACCGCTGTGCTATCTCTCCGGGCCCCATTTATACGTTTTCTTTGTGGAAGTTTCTGTTCTTTCTTCCATTTTTTGATTTTGTTGTTGTATTAAGCTCTACCAATGCCTTAGATATTAGATAATAACCCCTTATGAGATGGAATAATAGTTTTGCCCAATTCATGGGCATCCTTTGTATATTTTTCTTGAGATGCACAAGCTTCTTAGTTAAATGTAGCCGCACTAGCTTATCTTTGCTTCCACTTGATTAGTTGTGACTTGGTAAATGTACTATTTATATCAAAATTGGATTAAGATAAATTCAGATCACTTGGCTTTGGCTAGATAATTAATAAACAATAGAGTTGGTATTAGAATCTTAAAATTTGACTCCAGAGTCTTGGCTCTGAATTTCATCCACTAATTCTTAGGGCTATACATGGAAATAGTTGAACCCCCCCCTTTTTTTTTTCATCCCTCCTCCTCCTCCCCTTTCCTTCTTTCCATCTCCTTTCTCTCCCCTTTCTTCCCTCTGGTCCCATCCTCTTCTCTCTCATTTTCTGTGTTCCCTTTCCCTTCTCTCTCCGCTCCATATTCTTCCCCTTATCCCTTTTTCTTTTCTCTTCCTCTTTTCCTCTCTTTCCTTTCTCCCCTCCCCTCATCATGCCCTCCCATGCCCCCCTTTCTCATTATCCTTTCCCTCTTTTTTTCCACTCCCTCTCTGTCAATCTATCTCTTTCAAAAAAAAAAAAGAAGAAGAAATAGTTGAACCTCAAGCAGATAGAAACATAACACATGCATAGATAATTTCAGGCCCTAAATTCTGAAACCATATGGTAAGTATACTGTAACTTCATAGTTAGATGAAGAGACAATTTTGAAGCAGGAAATCAAATTTAAATCTTTGTCAACCACAGGATTCTATGTCTTCAAAACCAGTCAAGTTACTTTCCTTTCTGTTTCCATAGCATTGTGAACATACTATTTTATCTTTTATTAAAACATTATCACTGTGTTTAATTATCTTTTCTCCAGTTTATAAAAGAAAAAAAGATTAAAGAAAAGCTTCTCAAAGGAAAAGGCTGTTATGTGGACACTATTTGATAATATGGGTATTCACAAAATGTCCCCTGTCATATAGTTCTGAAGCAGGCAGGTAGGGAAATCCCCCTTCCATGGTAATGACTTCTTGGGATATAATAAAAGTTCTTGGGACCTAATAAAACCAAGATATGAGATTTGAGAAGTTATTCTGATCCCTGTCCTAAGGCTACCTAAGGCTACCGGGACACACTGTGGATACTGAAACTGAGACTTGATGAGAAAAGTTCCAGCAGTAACAAAAGCCAAGAAAGAAAGGTCAAAGATCAACTGATCCCATCCTTCCCCCTGGCAACCTCAACAGGACTATTATCTCAGCAGAAGGCCCCATGTGGAGCAAGTTGGGAGAAACCATTTAAAACCAACTTGGAACAAAGATGGCATGCACAAGGGCTCCCTGGTCCATGAACATGGTTTCCACATGCACATGAAGCACATATCTCCCCTCCTGAGATGTTGACTTCCCTATTTTCAGGCTGGGTTGTGTCTGGGGCTGTCTCCACTTTTGGAGAAGCTTGTGCTCTCTCTTGAGAACATTACTTTCTATTCTTTCCCCCTCTAGCTCAGCAGCTTCTAATAAAACCTGTTTTCACTTCACTGCTTTTCTCCTTCTGAAAAGTGACAAACCTGAAAGATCTGGATAAGATCTAGGACTGACTCTTGTGTTTGTTTGTTTTTAAATTTTATTTTTATTTTTTATTTAATCACCTTGCTTATAAAAATGTTCACATTGGGGTTTCAGTCATAGAATGTATAACACCCTTCACCAGTGTGCTCTTCCTACCATAAATGTCCCCCCAAATCCCTCCCGCACCCCAACCCTCTGACTGTCTCTCAGACAAGCATTCTACCTCTCTCCCTTACTATCATTGTCATGGTAGCTGTCATTGTCGTTAGTGCTCTAGCTGCACTCACCACTCTTTGTGGCAGGCTTCATATCATAAGCTGTCCTCTCAGCACTCAACTCTATTGTCTCTGGATATTATTGCTATACTGTCTTTTATTTTTCTTATATACCACAGATGAGTGAGACTATTCTTTTTTACCCTCTCCCTCTGGCTCATTTCATTCATCTTAATAATAATCTCCATACAGCATTCCCACCAGCAGTGAATAAGAGTTTCTTTCTCTCCACATCCCCACCAGCACTGCTTGTTCTCATTTTTCCTGATGTATGCCAATCTCTGTGGCGTGAGATGGTACCTCATAGTTGTTTTGATTTGCAACTCCCTGATGATTAGTGATGTGGAGCATTTTTTATGTGCCTTTTAGCCATTTGTATTTCTTTTTTGTCAAAATGTCTGTTCATTTCTTCTCCCCATTTTTTGATGGGGTTAGATTTTTTTTTCTTGTAAAGTTCTGTCAATGCCTTGTATATTTTGAATATTAACCCCTTATCTGATGGGTATTGGGTGAATAGTTTCTCCCACTCAGTGGGTGGCTCTTGAATCCTGGGAACTATTTTCTTTGAGGAGCAGAAGCTTCTCAGCTTAATATTGTCCCATTTATTTATTTCTACTTTCACTTGTTTGGAGAGTATGGTTTCCTCTTTAAAGATACCTTTAGTCTCAATGTCATGAAGTGTTTGATCTACATTTTGTTCCATATACTTTATGGTTTCAGGTCTGATATCTAGGTCTTTTATCCATTTGGATTTTACCTTTGTACATGATGTTAACTGGAGGTCTAAATTCGCTTTTTTGCAAGTGGATAGCCAGTTGTGCAACACCACGTATTGAAGAGGCCTTCCCTGCTCCATTTAGGATTTTTTGCACCTTTATCATAAATTAGGTCCTGGGGCCGGTGAGGTGGTGCTAGAGGTAAGGTGTCTGCCTTGCAAGAGCTAGCCAAGGAAGGACCGCGGTTTGATCCCCCAGCATCCCATATGGTCCCCCAAGCCAGGGGCAATTTCTGAGCGCTTAGCCAGGAGTAACCCCTGAGCATCAAATGGGTGTGGCCCCAGAAACAAAAAAAAAATTAGGTCCAACCTTTGTGGAAAGTGATATAGAGATTTCTTCAAAAGCTGGAAGTTGAGCTCCCATATAATCCAGATATACCACTCCTAGGGATATATCCTAGGAACACAAAAATACAATACAAAAATCCCTTTCTCACATCTATATTCATAGCAGCATTGTTTACAATAGCCAGACTCTGGAAACAGCCTAGATGCCCCTCAATAGATGAATGGTTAAAGAAACTATGTTACATATACACAATGAAATATTATGCAGCCATGAGAAGAGATGAAGTCATAAAATTTTCCTATACATGGATGCATATGAAATCTATTATGCTGAGTGAAATAAGTCAGAGGGAGAGAGATAAACACAGAATGGTCTCCCTCATCTATGGGTTTTGAGAAAAATAAAAAACATTTGTGTTATGATTCTCAGAGACAAAATAGAGGAGGACTGGAGGGTCCAGCTCCCGACATGAAGCTCACCACAGAAATCATTTAGTGCAGTAACAGAAATAATTACACTGAGAACTGTCATAACAAAATCTGACTGAATGAGGGAAGTAGAAAACCTGTCTAGAGTACAGGCCGGTGTGGGGTGGGGAGGAAGAACACTTGGGATATTGGCCATGGGAATGTTGCACTGGTGAAGGATTTATATATATATATATATGTATATATATGTATATATGTACATATATATATGTATATATGTACATATATATTTTTATATTAAAAAATCAAAAAAAGAAAAGAAAAGATAAGGCCTCCCAATTCTTACCACAGGTTGTGTTCTTTACACTGACTGTATAGAAAGAGGAGATACAGTAAATGCACCCCATATACACCTCAACATGGGCCCTTTGCCTGGTCTGTATTTTGGGGGACAAAAAATAATAGTCTCCAAGTCCATCCACATATAGGCAACTTTTATAACTTCATTTTTCCTAATAGCTGAATAGTTTTCCATTGTGTAAAATGTACCACAGTTTCTTTAGCCACTCATTTATTGTTGGGCACCTGGGTTGTTTCCAGATTCTGGCTATTGTAAATAGTGCTGCAATAAACATAAGGGTGCAGGGGCATTTTGTATTGTGTTTTTGTGTGCGAGGGTATATCCCTAAGAGTGGTATTGCTAGATCATATGGGAGCTCAATTTTCATCTTTTTGAAGAATATCCATATTGTTTTCCAATATGAATTAGACTAGGTGACATTCTCACCAGCATTGAATGAGGTTTCCTTTCTCTCACATTTGTGCCAGCACTGGTTGTTCTTATTCATTGTGATGTGTGCCAGTCTCTGTGGCTCACATGAGATGGTACCTCATTGTTGTTTTGATTTGCATTCCCTGATGCTGAATGATGTGGAGCTTTATTTTTGGTTTTTGGGTCACACAGTGACACTCAGGGATTACTTTTGGCTATGTGCTCAGAAATCACTACTGGCTCGGGGGACCATATGGGATGCCGGGGATCAAACCCAGGTCTGTCCTGGGTCAGCTGCATGCAAGGAAAATGCCTTACCACTGTGCTATTGCTCCAGCCCCTGACGTGGAGCATTTTTTATATACCTTTTGGCAATCTGCATTTCTTCTTTGAGGAAATGTCTATTCATTTCTTCTCTCCATTTTTTGATGGGGATAGATTTTGTTGTTGTTATTTTTTGATAGTACCTTCTATATCTTGGATATTAGCTCCTTATTAGATGAATTTTGGGTGAATTCCATGGTGGTTTTTGGATCCTAGTCAGTGTTTCCTTTGAGGTGCAGAAGCTTCTCAGTTTAATGTAGTCCCATTTGCTTATCTCTGCTTCCACTTATTTGGACTGTGGTGTTTCCTCCTTGAAGATGCCTTTAGTCTCAATGTCATAGAGTATTTTGCCTATGTTTTCTTCTATATACCATATAGTTTCAGGTGTGATATTGAGAACTTTAATCCATTTTGATTTAACCTTTGTGCCTGGTGTTTGAAGTCTGAGTTTGCTTTTTTGCACATGTTTGACTAGTAGTCTCAACACCACTTGTTGAAGAGGTTTCTTTCCTCCATTTTGTGGGGTTTTTTCCCCCCTTTATCAAAGATTAATTGATTGTATATCTGAGGTTAATTTTCTCTTGAAAAGAGCAATTCGTGACTCAGCTGAGTCCTCGGCTTCCTGAGAAATTGCATGACAGAGATCAACTTCAATGCCAGGCAGATCAAGTGGAAGTGGGACTAGTGAAATTTGAGGTTTATGCAATAAAAGGGCATGTTGCAGACTTTATCAGTCCCCAATCTCCCCAGATTCTCTTTTCAGATTCATGCCTTTCCCCACTTATTTTAAGCACCTGGGGCCCTCCACCAGCATCAGCACTAACAAAGATAAGTGTTTTATGTAACAGGGGACATTTAATGGAGAACCAATTAACATCTAATATCTAATCTATAAATATTCATTTAATTATATCTAAATTTAGCATTACAGATATGTACAATGAAGTTTAATTCCTACTGTGTTATATATTTTAGGACACAGTTGCATTTTATTTTTAGCAGTATTTATTAATTAAATATAAATATTGTATATTACAGAAATTAAAAACTAAGCAATGAGAAAAATAATAGACAATAAAAGAACCAAACCTGGTTTTCCTAAATTGAACTTTAGAAACACGACTCAAAAGATGAAAGAGCTTATTAATAATGACTTTAAAATATTCTGGCTTACATCCAGCTCATTAGGCCCTATGAAGGATTGTCATCCAGATCAGGAAATCACCAGGGTCTATGATCAGACAATGCAGAGACTATTCGGTGAGAGAAGAAAAAAATTTTATCTGTGTACTCTGTTCCAAATTGGAAAATAGGGTTGATGGAAATTTTTCTGTCACATTATTCCAAGCATGAAAAAGATGACTGAAACATTTATCCTATCTCATTAGCTCTTCCTTCAGCATATCACTGCAATGGAGTAAGTAAAGTTTGTCCTGGTGTAATTATTGTTTTTTTTTAATTATCTTTTTAATAAAGTATTTACTTAAGCACCATGATTACAAGCATGGTTGTAGTTGGGTTTCAGTCATAACCAGAATATCTCCCCTTCCTGGTGCAATTATTGTGAGTGCCCTGTGTTACTTTGTTTTCTTTATTTTATCCCGAGAAAGACTACTGCTCTTTATACAATACTAAAAAGATATCTATGGGTACAGAATCAAGATAGCTAAATAGAGAGAACCTATGTTTGCATCCTCCTAGTATTGTAACAAAATCTCCAAATTTGGGCTAATCTATACAGAAGCTGATCTGAAACCTCAATAAACCAAACTTTCAGGGCAAGGGACAGAGGAGAGCATCCAGATCATGGGAAAAAAGAACCCCATGTGTGGCCAAGAAGGTACAGAGAAGTGTTCTCCAAACTTTGGAACTTTGCCACTGGGGAGCAGATTGGTAGTAACTCCACACATCTGGCACCTAAAACCCTTTTAACCAGTACTTACAATACTGAAATTGAAAGCAAGAAACTAGAGGGTATAAACAGCAGTCTGAGTCACAGTAAGAACTCTTGGTTTCGACAGTAGCCTCCTATTGCAGTGCTTCTCAAATAGAGAGTTCTTTTCTTTAAACAAAACCATATAACTTGAACTATCTAGTTCCGCCTCTCAGATAGAGGGGGAAATAAAGGAGGATACCGGGACCAAACAGATATATGATCAACAAGTAGTAAACTGGACACAGAGGGGACCACCTGTTCTGGTGGCCTGGGTGGGGGGGTGAGGGTGGGAGATATGGGAAGCAGAATGGGAGGAGGAGGGAGGACAAACTTGGTAATGGGAATTCCCCTGATTCAATGTTAATATGTACCTAAAATATTATTGTGAAAGTTATGTAAACCAATATGGTCAAAATAAAAATTATATATTAAAAAAAAAGATAGTGAAATCTCTTTGACTTTTTTATTTAGTTGCCTATGCTTATATATCTAAATGTTACATACGGATAGGTCTTTTGGGCTATCATGTGAAAAAAATGTGCCTTTTGAATAAATTCTATATTGTAATTAGTGAATAAAGAAAATATGCATGGATTGAAAAATTAGAGTATTGTAAAATGTTTACACTAAAAATTAAACAGAAATTTTGGGAGATTATTCAGAACTGCCATACTAATTTTAGGCTATTTAAAGTTTGAAAAATATTTCCTAAATGAAAAATAGTAGCTATGAACAAATACATATTTACAGGTACACTGTCTTTGAAATACACTTAAAGGAATGATTACCTGAAAAAAAAATGCTGTCCTAAAGCCTATTCTATCTATTCCTCTTAGCTTTCTAAGAGTGAACTCTAAACACAGAGCCAGGAGGAAGCCCTGAGTATCTCTAAGCGTTGATGCGAAGCAAAACAAAACAGAAAAGAAATGAAAGCAGAAACCTCACAACAGACATCACAGAAATTCAAAAGACATCACAGAAATCCAACACAGATTACTTTGAAAATCTTTATTGGAAGAAACTAAAGAGCCCACAAGAATTGATGATTTTTTAAAGAATGTACTTGAGAATCAGCTTAACAAAAGAGGTTAAATACTTACAAAAAATGTGGAACACCAGTAAAAGGAACAAAAGAAGGCATGAAGAAATAAAAACCACATTCCCTGTTCCTGGATTAGAAGTACTAAATTGTCAAAATGCCAGTCTTGCCCAAAGCATTTTATAGATTCAATGTAGTTCTTATAAAATATTCACAACATTTTTAAAGGTCAGATCAAATGCTCTTAAAATTTATATAAACTAATAAACCTCACCAAATAAACAAAACAATTCTAGGGAAAATGAATATGGGAGACTTCTTTTTTTTTTTTTTTTACATTTCTGAATACAAGAAAACTATATATATATTTTTTAAATTTATTTAAACACCTTAATTACATACATGATTGTGTTTGGGTTTCAGTCATGTAAAGAACACCACCCATCACCAGTGCAACATTCCCATCACCAATGTCCCAAGTCTCCCTTCTCCCCACCCGACCCCCGCCTGTACTCTAGACAGGCTCTCCATTTTCCTCATACATTCTCGTTATTAGGACAGTTCAAAATGTAGTTATTTCCCTAACTAAACTCATCACTCTTTGTGGTGAGCTTCCTGAGGTGAGCTGGAACTTCCAGCTCTTTTCTCTTTTGTGTCTGAAAATTATTATTACAAGGGTGTCTTTCATTTTTCTTAAAACCCATAGATGAGTGAGACCATTCTGCGTTTTTCTCTCTCTCTCTCTGACTTATTTCACTCAGCATAATAGATTCCGTGTACATCCATGTATAGGAAAATTTCATGACTTCATCTCTCCTGACAGCTGCATAATATTCCATTGTGTATATGTACCACTGTTTCTTTAGCCATTCGTCTGTTGAAGGGCATCTTGGTTGTTTCCAGAGTCTTGCTATGGTAAATAGTGCTGCAATGAATATAGGTGTAAGGAAGGGGTTTTTGTATTGTATTTTTGTGTTCCTAGGGTATATTCCTAGGAGTGGTATAGCTGGATCGTATGGGAGCTCGATTTCCAGTTTTTGGAGGAATCTCCATATCGCTTTCCATAAAGTTGAACTAGACGGCATTCCCACCAGCAGTGGATAAGAGTTCCTTTCTCTCCACATCCCCGCCAACACTGTTTATTCTCATTCTTTGTGATGTGTGCCATTCTCTGTGGTGTGAGGTGGTATCTCATTGTTGTTTTGATTTGCATTTCCCTGATGATTAGTGATGTGGAGCATTTTTCATGTGTCTTTTGGCCATTTGTATTTCTTCTTTGTCAAAGTGTCTGTTCATTTCTTCTCCCCATTTTTTGATGGGGTTAGATGTTTTTTTCTTGTAAAGTTCTGTCAGTGCCTTGTATATTTTGGAGATTAGCCCCTTATCTGATGGGTATTGGGTGAATAGTTTCTCCTACTCAGTGGGTGGCTCTTGTATCCTGGGCACTATTTCCTTTGAGGTGCAGAAGCTTCTCAGCTTAATATATTCCCATCTGTTAATCTCTGCTTTCACTTGCTTGGAGAGTGCAGTTTCCTCCTTGAAGATGCCTGTAATGTCCTGGAGTGTTTTGCCTGGGAGACTTCTTTCTCCCCAAGTTCAACCTATACTTCAAGTCTGTAGTAATAAAAGCAGTGTACTACTGGAATAAGGGCAGAATCTCAGACCAATGGAAATTAATGAACACCTAGAAAAGTGTCCTATTATATGGACAATTAATCTTCCATAATGGAGCAAAATGTATAAAATGGGCTAAGGAAACTTCAACAAATGGTGCTGGAAAAATGGTTGATCACATGCAAATTAATGAATGAATAAATAAATTCAGATCCCTTCCTAATATCATACATAAAAATCAAGTCAAAATGGACTAAAGATTTTAATATCAGAACTGAATCTATAAATTGTACTGGGTAAAGCATAGGAAGAACATTTCATGACATTGAAATTAGATATATTTTCAATGATTTAGAGACATTGAATAAGCAAACTGAAACAAAGATAAATCTAAGGAACTATATAAAACTAAGGAGTTTCTGTACCACAAAGAAATAACACCCCCAAATAAAAGACATCCCACAGACTAGGAGAGAAAATTTTCCTACCACTCATCAGATGATAGGTTGATATCCAAGATCTAAAAAGAATTGGTGGAAATTTAGAAAAAAAAAAACCTCATTAGAAAATGGGGAATAAAAGGAAGAGAAATCTCCTCAAAGAATACATATAAATGTCCAATGGTATATGAAAAAATGCACTGCATCAATTATAATCAAAGAATAAGAATCAAATACTGATGAGATATCATTTCACATCAGAGAGACTGGCACACATTATATAGAACAAAAAACTTGTGCTGAATTGGATATAAGGGGAAAGGGACCATCATTCACTTTGGCTTTTTTGGAAAGTGTAGGCACTCCTCAAAAAACCTGGGAATTGAGCTTTCATATAATCCAGCAATTATTATTCTTAGCATCTAACACAAAGCCTCAAAAACTCTAGAAAAAGATATGTGCACTCATATGTTCATTTCAACCAATTCACACTAGTCAAAAATTTAGAAACAACCTAATATTTTCCTGTGTTGTCCTTCTTCTTGCTTACTTTACTCAACATGATACCTTCCAGTTTTTACTAGGTAGCAGAAAACTTTAATTTTATCATTTCTTTTTTTTTTTTTTTTTTTTGTGGTTTTTGGGTCACACCCGGCAGTGCTCAGGGGTTACTCCTGGCTCCATGCTCAGAAATTGCTCCTGGCAGGCACGGGGGACCATATGGGACGCTGGGATTCGAACCGATGACCTCTTGCATGAAAGGCAAACGCCTTACCTCCATGCTATCTCTCCAGCCCCATTTTATCATTTCTTAAAGTTGCATAGTCTTTTATTACATATATATCACATTTTTATAGTTTATTCATCTTTTGTTAGACACCTAGGTTGGCTACATGTCTTAACTAACATAAATGCTGCAATGAATAATGGTGTGCATATCTTTTTGAATGAATGTTTTCTGTGTTGGTGGTAGAGCTTTAAAAGTAGAATTACTGTGCCATATGGCAGCTCAATTCTTATTTTGTTAAGAACTCTCCATACTTCTCTCTCTCTCTCTCTCTCTCTCTCTCTCTCTCTCTCTCTCTCTCTCTCTCTCTCTCTCTCTCTTTCTCTCTCTCTTTTTGGTTATTGAAACCGTGGTTGTACTAGGCTGACATGGGCAAGGCAGACATCTTAACGCTTGTGCCACCTCTCCAGTTCCTCCATACTGTGTTCTATAGGGGTTGAATCCATCCAGCGATGGATGAAAGTTCTTTCATTTTCCGCTACATTCCAGCCAACTCAGATTGTTCCCTGTATTTTTTATATACACCATTTTTTTTACTGGCCTGAAATAGTAACTCATTGTTGTTTTGATTTGAATTTCCCTAATTATATGTGATGATGAACAATTTTTCATGTGCCTGCTAGCCATCTACCTATATTCCTTTGAGAAGTATCTGTTCATTTCCTCTTGCATTTTTAAAAGGGTTTTTGGAATATTTTGTAGATCTTTTTGGAGTACTTTATATAATCCTGAATAGCAAAGCTTTATCTCACATTCAAATTTATTTTGAGTGTGAATATTTTTTCCCATTCAGTTAGTTGTCTTTTAGTTTTAGCCTGTATTTTTTTCCCATGAAGGATTTTTTTAATTTTTTAGTACCATTTGCTTCTGTTACTTTTGCCAGTGGTATCAGAACACTAAAGATACCTTTAAGGTCCAAATCTTGGAGTGTTCTGCGTAATTTTTTTCAATGTACTTTATAGTTTCTAGTCCTAGCTCAAGATCTTTGATCCACTTTGAATTAGCTTTTGTGTATGATGTGAAATAATGGATCCAGCTTTAACATTTTGCTTGTGGTCATCTAGTTTTCCCATTACCATTATTTGAGGTGTCTATTTTTACTTCATTTCATGCTATCAGCTCCTTTATTGAAAATTAGCTGTCTATAAATATGGAATTTTGCCTGTGGGAATTCAGTTCTGACTCATTGATCAGAGAGCATTCCTTTATTTCTTCTTTTTTTTTTTTTTTTTCTTTTTTGGTTTTTGGGACACACCCAGCTACGCTCAGGGGTAACTCCTGGCTCTTTGCTCAAAAATTGCTCCTGCGGGCCCGGGGAGATAGCACAGCAGCGTTTGCCTTGCAAGCAGCCGATCCAGGACCAAAGGTGGTTGGTTCGAATCCCGGTGTCCCATATGGTCCCCCATGCCTGCCAGGAGCTATTTCTGAGCAAGACAGCCAGGAATAACCCCTGAGCACCGCCAGGTGTGGCCCAAAAACCAAAAAAAAAAAAAAAAAAATTGCTCCTGGCAGGCTCAGGGGACCATATGAGATGCTGGGATTTGAACTACCATCCTTCTGTATGCAAGGCAAACGCACTACCTCCATGCTATCTTTCCAGCCCCTAGCCTTCCTTTATTTCAATACCAGCTTTGATCACTGTAGTTTTATAATACAATTCCAAATTAGGAATGGAAATACCTCCAAATTTCTTATTTTTTTTAGTATGGCTTTGGCTATTTGGGGTTTTTTATGATCCACCAAAACTTTAAAACTAACTTTTTTAGGTCCTTGAGGCATGTCATCTGAATTTGGATGAGGATTGCATCAAACTCGATATAATAGCATAGGTTGTATAGTAATTTTTAAAATATTGACTCTTCAATTCATGAGCAAGAAATATTTTTTCATTTCCTATGGTCTTTTTATTCTTTCTTAAGTGTTTTAAAGTTTTCATGGTATAGAAGTACAATGTCTTTTGTTGTTATAAATATTACTTTGATTTAAAAAGAGATGAAATCATGCATTACTTTAAAGACTATGCATTATATTGTTGTTTATAATACATTTGTTTTTGCCCTGCATTTACCACTACCAATTCCACCATCTTTTTTTTGTTTGTTTGTTTTTGGGTCACACCCAGCAGTGATCAGAGTTTACTCCTGGCTCTATGCTCAGAAATCGATCCTATCAGGCTCAGGGGACCATATGGAATGCCAGGATTTGAACCACAATCCTTCTGCATGCATGGCAAATACCTTACATTCATGCTATCTCACGGGCCCCAATTCCACCATCAATGTAAAATTCCCTCGACAGTTGTCCTGGGGTTCCCACCCATCCCAAGCCCTAGGCAAGAACTAAATGACATATTTTATTTATTTTTTTTTTGTTTTTTGTTTTTTGTTTTGTTTTTGGGCCACACCCGGCGTTGCTCAGGGGTTACTCCTGGCTGTCTGCTCAGAAATAGCTCCTGGCAGGCACGGGGGACCATATGGGACACCGGGATTCGAACCAACCACCTTTGGTCCTGGATCGGCTGCTTGCAAGGCAAACGCCACCGTGCTATCTCTCCGGGCCCGACATATTTTATATTGCTTGTTTACAGGTGATAAGGAAATTAATTTTTTAGATATAGCAGAAAGAATCTTTGTGAAAATTATTGCATATCACAATGAAGTCATTGTCAGAAGGATAAGTTAAGCTTTTTGTTGCAAGTTAATCATTCTGTTAATTGTTTTGTTTCTGATTATTAGGTGACTTCAAATCCCCATTGACTATTACATTGGTGTTTTCTACTAGGATTATAGTATTGAAAAATTTAGAGTTATCACATGGCCACAGAAGTTGTCCAAGAATTTCAAGCTAGATGGCTGATATTGCAGCTATTGTGGGGTGTGGTTTTAACTGTCAGGCCTTCCAGAAGTACAAGAAGAATAATCACACTCACTCCAAAAAGGTTCTAATGATATCAGCCCAAATACAAATATACCCAGAGTTTTGGTTGATTTGGCATCTCTGCAGAGATCCATTGTTGAGTATTGAAGCTGGCTTCAATGATTGTGGGTGGTGAGTGCAGCTGATATAGCTATGACTGGGCAGAGACTTGACCTGCTTTCTTCCCCAAATTACTAGTTTTCAGCTGAGAGTTCCCTGGTTTTTTACGACTTGGTTTGCATCTCTAAAGAATGGGTGAATCTTGAAGCTCGCCAAAAGCAAACATTGCAACTACATTTGTGGAGTGTAAATTAAATTTTTTATTTTTTTGGTTTTTGGGCCACACCCGGTGACACTCAGGGGTTTCTCCTGGATATGTGCTCAGAAATTGCTCCTGGTTTGGGGGACAAAATGGAACACGAGGGGATTGAACTACAGTTCATCCTAGGTTAAAGTGTGCAAGGCAAATGCCCTACCACTTGCACCACAGCTCCGGCCCCATGTAAATTAAATTTGGTAAAAGTTGGGTTTACATATTGAGGCTTTCTCCTGCTTGCTGCAGCCTGGGAAATTTGATCATCCCTGGCATCCATCCCTTCAGGGCTCACTCCTTCTGAGGTGAGTCTTCCCTGACTGGAAACTGTGGATAAAGCTGACTCTGCTGGGTCTCTTAAGCATGGCAGCCATTTTGAGGCTTCCCCCTGCTTGCTGCAGCCTGGAACTTTGATCGTCCCTGGCATCCATCCCCTCAGGGCTCGCTCCTTCTGAGGTGAGTCTTCCTACCAAAAGGGGTGGAAGCAGAAGAGTGCACTCCACCTAACCAGTGAATCTCACCACAACACATAGAAAACCCCACAATACAAGTGTGACAATGGGGAAACTACGCAGATCAACATCAGGCATACAGAATGAAGATGGCAACTCTGATGATCCGACAACGGCCAACCACCTATCAGTGGTCCTCAAACTATGGACCGCGGGCCACATATTGTATTTGTATCTGTTTTGTTTCTTCATTGCAAAATAAGATATATGCAGTGTGCATAAGAATTCATTCATAAGTTTTGTTTTTACTATAGTCAGACCCTCCAATGGTCTGAGGGACAGTGAACTGGCCCCCTGTTTAAAAAGTTTGAGGACCCCTAGTTAGTCTTTCAGATATGAAGTTTAGAAAAGAAATATGGAGGATATTCACAGAACTCAAAGAAAGTATAGAACAGAACACTAGTAAGAATCAAGATACTGCCAGGAGCTATTTCTGAGCAGACAGCCAGAAGTAACCCCTGAGCACCGCCGCGTGTGGCCCAAAAACCAAAAACCAAAAAAAAAAAAAAAAGAAAAAGAAAAAAGAATCAAGATAATATGAAGATAGAAATCAGAAAACTCCAAATTGAAAAATCAGGTCAAATAACAGGTCTGAAACACTCAGTAGACAAATTGAAAGACTTAATGGATAAGCTCGCCCCCAGGGTAACAGCAGCTGAGGATAGGATTAGTGGGCTGGACGATGAGATGCATAGAGCAGAAGAGATTGGAAAAGAGCCTTAAAGAAATGATCAGACAATGAAAAAATTACTCAAAGATTCTGAACAGATGAAAATAGAAGTCTTTGATAAGCTCAACAGAGACAATTTAAGAATCATTGGAGTCCCAGAGACCCAAGAGAAAAATCTCCAGGAAGAATCAACAGTCAAGAACATCACAGAGAAACTACCAGAGCTAAAGAATACATGTTACCAAATCGTGCATGCCCGAAGAGTATCAGCTAAAAGAGACTCCAGGGAAAACACCCCAAGACACATCCTAGTCACAATGATGAATCCCACAAATAAAGATAGAATACGGAAAGTAGCAAGATCAAAAAGGAAAATTACATTCAAGGGAGCATCCTTGAGATTTACAGCAGACCTGTCACCAAAAACACTCAAGGCCTGAAGGCAGTGGTGGAATGTAGTGACAAAACTCAATGAAATAAATGCGTTGCCTATAATACTGCAACTAGCAAAACTCACTTTCAGGTTTGAGGAATTATACATAGCTTCACAGATAAACAACAGCTCGGAAACTTTACAGACTCAAAACCAGCCTTAAAAGAAAAAGTAAAACACACCAAACTTCTACTCAAAGATGGCACTAAATCCCATGAAAATTATCTCTCTCAATGTCAATGGACTAAATGCATCTGTTAAGAGACACAGAGTGGTGAAATGGATCAAAAAACTGACCTCACCTTCTGCTGCCTACAAGAAACACACCTGAATAGTCAGAGCAAACATAGACTCAAAATAAAAGGCTGGAGGAAAATCATCCAAGCAAACAACACCCTTAAAAATGCTGGAATGGCCATCCTAATATCAGATAACACAAACTTTATACTCAGAGAAGTTGTAAGGGACAAAGATGGACATTTTGTACTAATCAAGGGATATGTACAGCAGGAAGAAATCACTCTCCTAAACATATGCAACCAATGAGGGACGAGCACAGTATGTAATACAATTGCTGACAAATCTGAAAAAGGATATCAATAATAACACATAATTTTGGAGATCTCAGCATGGCCCTGTCAATACTTGGTAGGTAAACCAGATTAAAACTCAACAAAAATATACTAGACCTAAAAAGAGAAATAGAAGAAAGGAGCCTAGTAGATATATAGAGGACACTCCATCCTCAGAAACCTAGATACATATTCTTTTCCAACATACATGGATCATTCTCCAGGATAGACCACATGCTGGCACATAAAACATACCTTCATAAAATCAAGAGGATAGAAATTTTGCAGGCTCCCTTTGCTGACCACAAGGCTCTGAAATTAGGTGTGGACTACACAGAGACACAAAACAAATACTTTAACAACTGGAAATTAAACAGCCTGCTACAGAACAACCAGTGGATCTGAGAGGAAATCAAAACTTTCCTGGAAACAAATGACAATAAAAACACAAACTATCAGAATCTATGGGATACAGCAAAAGCGGCCCTGAGAGGAAAAATTATAGCTTTCCAAGCACACATTAGGAAGGAAAAAGAAGCATACATGAATAGCTTAATATTCAGCTTATAGAATTAGAAAATGATCAACAAAAGGAACCAAAAATAGGGAGACAGAGTAAATAACACAGCTAAGAGCATAAATCAATGAAGTGGAAACCCAAAAACCAATTCAAAAATCAACGAAAGCAAAGTTGGTTCTTTGAAAAAACAAACAAGATAGATAGACCATTGTCAAAACTCACAAAGAAAGAGAGGGAGAGAAACTTGATAACCCGTATTAGAAATGAAAAGGGAGATTACTACAAAAACTTCAGAAATTCAAAGGGTATTCAGAGACTACTTTGAGAAACTCTATGCCACTAAATATGAGAACCTGGAAAAATTGGATAAATTCTTGAACTCATATAACTGCCACGGTTAAATATAGAGAATGTAGCATACCTAAACACCCCCTCACTATTGAGGAAATTAAAACCGCAATCAAAAGTTTGCTCCAAAACAAAAATTCAGGCCTGGATGGATTCACGAATGAATTCTTTCAAACCTTTCAAGAGGAACTACTACCAGTCCTGGCCAGGCTCTTTCATGAAGTTGAAAAAACAGGAATACTTCCAAATAGCTTTTATGAAGCCAATATCACCTTAATACCAAAACTAGATAGAGATGCTGCCAAAAAAAAATTACAGACCAATATCCTTGATGAACACAGATGCAAAAATCCTCAACAAAATCCTGGCAAACAGGATCCAATGTCTCATCAAGAAGATCATTCACTATGATCAAGTAGGTTTCATCCCAGGAATGCAAAGATGGTTTAACATCTGTAAATCTATCAACATAATACACAACATCAACAACAAGAAAAATAAAAATCACATGATCATATCAATAGATGCAGAGAAAGCATTTGATAAGGTCCAACATCCATTCTTGATAAAAACTTTCAGCAAGATGGGAATGAAAGGAACCTTTCTCAGTATAGTTAAGACCATCTACCACAAGCTAATGGCAAATAATATAAAATGGAGAAAAACTAAAAGCCTTTCTCTAAATTCTGGTACAAGACAAGGCTGTCTTCTCTCACCACTCCTATTCAACATAGTACTGAAAGTACTATGATTAGGCAAGAAAAAGATATCAAGGGCATCCAGATAGGAAAGAAAGAAATCAAGCTCTCACTGTTTGCAGATGACATGATGCTCTACTTAGAAAACCCTAAAGACTCTATCAAAATGCTTCTAGAAACAATAGATTCATATAGCAATGTGGCATGCTACAAAATTAACACACAAAAATCAATGGCCTTTTTATACACCAATAATGATAGGGAAGAATTGGACATTAAGGAAACAACCCCATTCACATTAGTGCCACACAAACTCAAATATCTTGGAGTCAACCTGATTAAAGATGTGAAGGATCTATACAAAGAAAACTATAAAAGACTGCTCCAAGAAATAAGGAGGACACACAGAAATGAAAACACATACCCTTCTCATGAATTGGCAGGATCAACATTAAAATGGCAATACTCCCAAATGCATTGTACAGATTTAACGAGATTCCTCTAAAGATACCCATGACATTCTTCTAAGAAGTAGATTAAACACTCTTGAAATTCATTTGGAACAATAAACACCCTCGAATAGCTAAAGCCTCCTTGGGAAAAGGAATATGGAAGGCATTACTTTCCCCAATTTTAGCTGTATTACAAAGCAATAGTTATCAAAAAAGCATGGTATTGGAATAAAGACAGACCCTCAGATCAGTGGACTAGGTTTGAATACTCAGAGAATGTTCCCCAGACATACAGTCACCTAGTTTTTTATAAAGGAGCAAGAAATTCTAAATAGAGCAATGAAAGCCTCTTTAACAAGTGGTGTTGTCACAACTGGTTAGCCACTTGCAAAAAAGCGAACTTAGACCTCCAGCTAACACCATGTACAAAGGTAAAATCCAAATGAATTAAAGACCTAGAGATATTAGATCTAAAATCATAAGGTATAGAGAACAACATGTAGGTAAAACACTCCATGACATTGAGACTAGAGGCAGCTTTAAGGAGAAAAGAGCACTTTCCAAACAAGTGGAAGCAAAGATAAACAGATGGGAATATATTAAGCTGAGAAGCCTCTGCACCTCAAAGGAGATAGTGCCCAGAATACAAAAGCCACCCACTGAGTGGGAGAAATTATTCACCCAAAACCCATTAGATAAAGGACTAATATCCAAAATATACATGGTACTGAAAGAACTTTACATGAAAAAACCATCTAACCCCATCAAAAAATGGGGAGAAGAAATGAACAGACACTTTGCAAAAGAAGAAATGCAAATGCCAAAGGCACATGAAAAGATCACTAATCGTCAGGGAGATGCAAATCAAAACAACTATGAAGTACCATCTCACGCTACTAAGATTGGCACACATCACAAAGAAGGAAAACAAGCAGTGCTAGCAGGGATGTGGAGAGAAAGGAACTCTTTTTCACTGCTGGTGGGAATGCTGTGTAGTCCAACCTCTATGGAAAGCGATATGGAGATTCCTCCAAAAACTGGAAATTAAGCTCCCATATGATCCAGTTATACCACTCCTAGGAATATACTCTAGGAACACAACAATACAATACAAAAATCACTCCCTTACACCTCTATTCATTGCAGAACTATTTACTATAGCAAGACTCTGGAAACAACCAAGATGCCCTTCAACAGCTGAATGGCTAAAGAAACTATAGTACATATACACAATGGAATATTATGCAGCCATCGGGAGAGATGAAGTCATGAAATTTTCCTATACATGGATGTACACGGAATCTATTATGCTGAGTGAAATAAGTCAGAGGGAGAGAGAGAGATGCAGAATAGTCTCACTCATCTATGGCTTTTAAGAAAAATAAAAGTCATTTTTGCAACAATCCTCAGAGACAATGAGAGGAGGGCTGGAACTCCCAGCTCACTTCATGAAGCTCACCACAAAGAGTGGTAAGTGCAGCTATAGAAGAAATAACTACACAGAGAACTACCATAATCATGTGAATGAATGAGGGAACTGGAAAGCCTGTCTAGAGTACAGGTGGGGGTGGGGTGGATGGAGGGAGATTTGGGACATTGGTGGTGGGAATGTTGCACTGGTGAAGGGGGGTGTTCCTTACATGACTGAAACCTAATCACAATCATATTTGTAATCAAGATGTTTAAATAAAGAAAAAAATTCCCTATTCACATAGGTTAAAGTCATATAGCAACAAATTGTCAAAATTGACTTTTAATTTATTTTCTAATAATTCTATTTACCATTCCTTTCTATTTTGTTGGCAGAAGTAGTATAAAATATATTTGTTTTATGGCTGTCAAGAGAGCAAGGTGGGGTGTAGAAAGGAACCTAGGGACATTGATGGTAGGATTGGTTTACAAAGGTGAGAATAAAAGAAATTTTCCTCAATATAGTGAAAGCTATTTACCACAAACCTACAGCTAACTTTTTACCAAAGGAAGAAAACTAAAAGCCTTTTCTTTATGATCAGACACTAGACACTAAGTATGTCCAAGCTCAACACTATTGTTCAATGTAATATTGTAAGTTCTTAGGGGCCGGGAAAGTGGCGCTAGAGGTAAGCCTTGCAAGCGCTAGCATAGGACTGACCGCGGTTTGACCCCCCGGCGTCCCATATGGTCCCCCCAAGCCAGGAGTGATTTCTGAGCGCATAGTCAGGAGTAACCCCTGAGTGTCAAACGGTTGTGCCCTCCCCAAATACTGTAAGTTCTTGCTGAAGTAGTTGGTGAGAAAGAGAATTAAAAAATACAGATAGAAAATGAAGTCCAATTATCACTATATTCAAATGACATTGATACTAAAATAAACACCTAAAAATGCTGCGAAAAAAACTCCTAAAAATAAACCTTTACAGTAAAGTGGCAGTTAAAAATTAACAATCAGAGATTCATGACCTTTATATATGCAAACAATGAAGTAGAAAAGAGAAAAAAATTTAAATTCCATTCACAATTTTTTTTTCTTCATCCCAACCAAGTATGGATAAAACATAGTTAAAATTTATAAATTTTTCTGAATAGCCAAAACAGTACTGGGGGAAAGAAGATGGGAGGCTTTTCTTTTCTCAAATAGAAGTACGCTGTAAAGTAATAGTAATAGTCTATAGCAGAGTAGAATAGGTAGTAGAACAAAAGGTAGACTCTTAGACAAATGGAACAGAATTGAAAGCCCCAAAATCCCCAGGTATGTGGATAGCTAATTTTACCAAATAATATAGTCATGTAAATTAGAACAAGGAAGGGGGCCGGGAAGGTGGCGCTAGAGGTAAGGTGTCTGCCTTGCAAGCGCTAGCATAGAACTGACCACGGTTCGATCCCCCGGTGTCCCATATGGTCCCCCCAAGCCAGAGGCGATTTCTGAGCAGATAGCCAGGAGTAACCCCTGAGCATCAAACAGGTGTGGCCCAAAAACAAAAACAAAAAAAAAATTAGAACAAGGAAAATCTCTTCAACAAATAGTATTAAGAAAATAGGTTAGCCACTTGCAAAATAATAAACTTGGACCCTCACATTATACACAAAAGTTAATTAGATTCAAATCTATAAATAACATTGAGTAAATCACAAGCAGTACTCTTCCCATTATAGACTCTAGAAGCATCTTCAAGGACACAGTGAGTGCCATTAGTCAAGCAAAGAAAATAAAAGATAAACAAAAGGGACTACATCAAATTAAGAAGCTTCTGCTCGGCAAAAGAAAGGGTGATAAGGGGCTGCAGAGATAGCACAGCGGTAGGGCATTTGCCTTGCACGCAGCTGATCCAGGACGAATGATGTTCGAATCCCGGCATCATAGGGTTCTCGGTGCCTGCCAGGATTGATTTCTAAGCACAGAACCAGGATTAACCCCTGAGTGCTGCCGGATGTGACCCCTTCCAAAAATAAATAAATAAATAAAATTAAATAAGAGTGATAAGAATAAACTGATACCCCACTGCTAAGCTGGAAAAGGATTCATATCATGGTATCTAAAATATTTACCGTATTTTCCATTTTATAAGATGATTGGGCATATAAGACGACCTCCTACTTTTCATGTTAAAATGTAGGGTTTGAGCACCGGAAAATCGCATACCAGCAATAACACTCGGAGGCTGTAGGGATGCAGCGCTCGATAACTCTGCTCCTCTGGATGCCCAGAAATCAGGACAAGAAGAGGATTGATTGATTATGCCTGGCAGCTGGATGAGATGCTGTGGTAAGAAGAGGGCAGATCACTCCTCTCTGAAGCTGGAGTAAATTTCAGCATGTCATATATCAGTGTATAAGATGACCCCGGACTTTTAAGAAATTTTTCATGGGTTAAAATGTTATCTTATGAAAATACGGTATAAAATTTAATGAAAACAACCCCATTAAAATTGGTGAAAGAGATGAACAGACACTTCCTTAAAGAAAACATATATGTGTGAAAGTGTGCTGAGAAGGCATTGTAGAAGATGTCAGAGAAGGTGGCCAACACTCCATCTGTACATGCAGAGCTATGGGGCCAGAAGAAAATAAGGATGCCCAGCATGTTGAAGCACCAAAAATTTAAGTAACTTTTAAGCCATGAACTTAGAAAAGAATCTACTGATTAGAAGATAATGAAGAATGGAGACATGTTCTGAGAAGGGTGTCAATTATCAAGTCTATGCTATTGCATTTCTCTTGACTGATGATCTCCTGTTGTGTTAAGATTAAAGTGACCTTGAGTCCATTCTACACTGTGTTGAAGACTGAAGAACTCAGAAGTAACTCCTTACTAAGAAATGTTAGGGGAAAGAAAAATAAGATTTTTTAAAAGTTACCAATAACTATTTTAATAATACAGAAATTATGAGAAAAGATTATTTAATAAAATGTATTCTCTCTCATGAAGGACTATGAGACAGACTCATAGTTGAATATCTAGAAGTGCCTGATAACATCTGAATATATTTTGCTAACTCAGGGAAACTGACACATTTATCATCACAGCCATATCCATAATATGGGAAAAGGTGGTTGTCAGTCTGAAATATCATGAAATAATGGAATTATAAATCTATTTTGGGGAAACCCAAATTCAACAGAAGATATATAACAGCTAACAGGCTTAATTTTTTAATATATTCCCGGCCTAAAGGATACTACTAATATTTGTCATATAAATGCAGGACTAAATTATATTATGTGGTTTATTTTCTTGCTTTTTATTTTTATTTTGCTTTTTATTTTCTTGATTTTCCTAGACTATGTAATTGTAATTTTTGTCATACATATTTTTGAATGTAATAATTATTTTTGTTGTTAATTAAATAAATAAGATCACAAAAACTTGCTGCTTAAGAGGCTAATCAGTTTTATAAGTCAAAATAATATATTGTAAAGTTAAATGACATGTACAACCACAGCTGAATTGTATCAAATTCTTAGCATGAGAAAAGGAATTTTGCCAGACTGATAGGCACTTTAGCTGAGCTCCAACAAATCTCTTTAACTAGGATCAATATAGTTCTTCCCAAAAAAGAAAAGCTAAATACAGAGAGGAATGCAGCTCTTAGAAACATGCCTCTGGTGTTTAATCCACTAAATTTTCCACAAACTCTTTGCTCTATTAAATAGATGCTTTTAAGACACATAATTTAATTTGGGGTACTCAAGCAATTTAAGAAATGCCAGAAAATGCCCTCATTAGGTATAAATATTTTACTTGCCTCTGAAACTCATCAAAATAAGATTTGTTAGATAAATTGGAATCAACCATTCATATATTGGGCCATCATTTTGGACAAACTCCAGAATGAATATACTTCTCTTGCTTCAGTATTCCCAACACATGAGGAAATCTGAGTTTTCAGAGCCAAAGTTGACTCGCTGTCTTCCTTCTGCCCTGCTACTGCAGGCGACTCTCAGTCCTGCATCCGGCATCCACTACTGGCCTCCAGGCACCTGGAACCACCCCTGGAACCATGGCTGAGAGACTGGTGACCAGGCGAAGGCACACTCATCTGCGGATCTGGGGTAAGAACACGTACCTGGACAAGAACCAGTGCACCTGGCTGCCCATCATCATTGAGAAGGGCTCGAAACTCTATGTGCTCATGCACCAGAAGATGTGGAGGGGGCCAGGCTATGAGCCCCAGCCAGCTCTGGCCCCACCGGCTGCCCATGATGTGGCAGCTGTACCCTAGAAACAGGAACCGGGATTCAGACTCCAACTTCTGGCGAATCATCTACCATGTGAAGACTGACCAACGAGAGGACCTTATGTTGGAGCAGATGCCGGACCCCGAGTAGACCAACAACTGATGGCCAGCGCCATTGGGGAGCCTGTGCACCTCGAGTGTCCCAGAAGAGGAGAAGTGCTCTTCCAATCCCTACTTTTAGAAACTCATCATTTCCCAGCACCCCTGGATCAAAACCCCTCGGATACAGCCCCCCCCCAAAGCCCTTAGCCCCGTTTTATCTGCTGTTCCCAGAACTCCTGAGCCCAGCTCCAGGAGAAATTGAATAAGGCTGGGCCCGAAAGCTTTCTCCAGCACCCTTCACACCCTCCTCCATCCTTCCTGGGACCTTGAACTTGGTCTTCTCTGTCCTCCCCCTATGACGTGTTCTGGGCTCCCATCGCCACCCCGAGCCCTCAGTCTTGCCTTTGGCCTCTCAGCTGTCCATTGGCTTCCAGCCTCTGTTCCCCCATGAACTTCACCGGGTACCCCAGACAGCCCAGTTCTGTCCTCTCCCCTCCTCGTGTCTCAGTGACCTGGTCTATGGGATACCATGGAGCACAGTGCCGCCTGCTTGTTCCCTTTGTTCCCTGCCGGGAAGAGCACTAGGGAGGTGCGGGTGGCAAGCGCCCCAGGAAAGGACCTGCGGTGCCTGCCCGTTGGACAGAGGTTAGATCAGCTCTTTTTATAGACTCCACCCAGCTCCCCGTGTTGGGAGGCTGGAGTGTGACCTTTTGTAATGTTTGTAATGTTGATTAAATACTATAAAATTCAAAAAAAAAAAGAAAAGCCAACGTTGAATCACTTTATTTTATGTCTATCACGTTTGACTTGGATTCCCATTCTTAATTCCTACAAGTGATTTTAGATACTTTTGTAACATCTGGGGTCTATATTTGAAGTACCCTGTTTATAAAACTAACTCCTACTTTCAACATAGTGAAAACTATGCTGGTTACTAGAGAAAAATGGAGTAGGGATGAGAATAGCAAAGGGGTATTCTGTGTGCAGAACAGCACTAGAACTTTTGCTGTGGGTGCAGAGTGTTACAGACATATAGTGGCGTAAAGCTATATTCATTCACTCATTCATTCTTTCTTTTCCTTTCTTTTTTTTTTTTTTTTGGCTTTTTGGCTTTTTGGCTTTTTGGGTCACACCCAGCCACGCTCAGGGGTTATTCCTGGCTCTGTGCTCGGAAATCGCTCCTGGCAGGCACAGGGGACCATATGGGATGTCAGGATTCGAACTATCATCTGTTCTGGATCAGCTGCTTGCAAGGCAAATGCCCTACCGCTGTGCAATCTCTCCGGCCCCCATTCTTTCTTTTCTTATAGTTTAGGTAACATAAAAAATACTGTTGATTTTTAAGATTTTGATATATAAAGTTACTGCACCTTCATCCTGGTTAAAATGCCCAAGATCTTATGAGGGGTAAGTTGGATGAGGGTACTCTGGTGAGGGTGTGGTTTTAGAATATCATATGCATGCATGAATTATTTATGGTCTACAGTATTTAAATTACAATGCCTAACATTAAAAGGAATTGTAATTATATTTAGATATAGATATAGATATAAAGTGCCCAAGACCTGTCTCTACTGTCCTGTCATTCCCAGTTCAATTCTTTCTTCTCCCCTTCCCTCTGTGCTTGATGATCTCAGTTTTGCGATCAAAAATTAAGTCTATAGAATATTAATGAATGATAAAACATTTTAATATGCTGTTGGAATTCATCTTGGCTCCAACTGCATGAAAAACCCTCTGATTTATGAAAACCATAGATACTTCCACTGGCAAATATCAAGAAGACGCATTTTAAAGCAGTTTACATATATTCCATTAGACTCTTAAATATTGTATGAGACCAAGGAGTTTTTATTATTTATTTATTTTATTTATTTTTTTGTTTTTGTGTTATACCTGGTGGCTCTCAGGGTTACTCCTGGCTCTGCTCTCAGAAATTGTTCCTGGCAGGAACAGGGACCCATATGGGATGTGGGATTTCAACCACCATCTGTCCTGGATTGGCTGCTTGCAAGGCAAACGCTCTACCTCTCCGCTATCTCTCCTGCCCCAGAAGGTTTTTTTTTTGTTTGTTTGTTTGTTTGTTTTTTGTCACCACTTTTACAGATAAAATAAGCCCAAAGGAAAAATTCTTTTACAATATTCTCATTTCTCAGTTCCAACATCTGAGAACCACTCAGGCATTTAGTAAGAGAGGACACCCTGACAATGAGTTCTTGGGACTTAATAAAACCAGAATGGGAGTTTGAAGAAATCACTCTGATACTAGCCCCAAACTGCTAAAAGCAGTATTGCCAGGGTGCACTTTGTGGCTACAGTAAATAAGGCTTAGTAAGGCTTTTTTTGGAGGACACTACACCCTGCAAAGCTTGGAACTTACTACTGATAGTGCATGGGGGACCAAATGGGATTCTGAGGATTGAGCTCAGGTCAATCTGGGCTGCACGTTAGGTATACTACACGGTACTCTCTCTTCAGCCCATGATAAGACTTTTAATAGTGGACCCAGCAGGAACAAAGGGCTGTGTTAAGTACATAGAGGAGGACCATCAAAAGTTTCAAACTTTTCTTCTTGACTAGATAGGAAACCCACATGACAGAAGGTTGGGGAAAATATAAAATAACATGGACAAAGGAAGAGCACACACACATGTTGTTAGCCCATGCTACCTATGTCCATGCTGCAGGGCAGGATTGCCTGCACACAGGCTGTACACCTCTTCCCTACTGATATGAGTACCGCAGGGTTCTCTGGAGAAGCTTGTATTCTCTCTCTCTCTCTCTCTCTCTCTCTCTCTCTCTCTCTCTCTCTCTCTCTCTCTCTCTCTCTCTCTCTCTCTCTCTCTCTCTCTCCTTCACTCCCTCCCTCCCCCCTCTCTCCCCCTCTCCCTATCTCTCTTCCTCCCTGACTCTCTTCCTCAAAATTTCCAAATAAAAGCTGTTTTGTAAGCTTTCTCCTGAAATTCTTCTCTGTAAGGGAAAAGCCTATGTAAGATCTAGACTTGACTTTCCTTTCATGCTATCCCTCTCCCAGGCATTTCCTGAGATGACAGGTAGATAAAAAGCAGCAGATTTTTTTTTCTTGAAGCTGCTGTGTCTCTCCTTCCCACTTCACTCCAGGTAACTAGGAACCTCCCAGCAACAGAATGACTCTTCCAGGTACCAGTTGTAATGTGGTAAATAGAAAAAAATTTGCTTGCTCTTTGGGAAAAAAATATATCCAGAATATTCAATAGAAATTGCCACCCCCAAACTATCATATCTTTAAAAAAAGATTTGTTGTAGAATTAAAAAGCTTCTTTAGGGGCCGGGCGGTGGCGCTGGAGGTAAGGTGCCTGCCTTGCCTGCGCTAGCCTAGGACGGACCGCGGTTCGATCCCCCGGTGTCCCATATGGTCCCCCAAGCCAGGAGCAACTTCTGAGCACATAGCCAGGAGTAAACCCTGAGTGTCACCGGGTGTGGCCCAAAAACCAAAAAAAAAAAAAAAAAAAAAGCTTCTTTAGACCTACCCTAATGAGACTTTACTTTAATATTAAAGTAAGGTCCAAGAATAAAAATATTATAATAGAGACCTCTTACTATAAAAGGTGAATTTATCAAGAAGATATAATAATTCTACACGTGAAAATTTCTAATAACACAGCTTTAAATAGATAAAGCATTATCTGTTTAAAGGAAAAATATGCATCCAAATTGGCAGTTGCAGCACTCCTCTTTTTAGTAATGGATAGGACAAAAAAAATCAGACAGAAGATCTGAACTATACTCTAGTTAATAGAAAAGAGTTACCATATATGTGATCAAAATTGGTCAATTATTTGCATGTTTTAAACCAAAAGATGAATTTAGTCTTAATAATACAAATAGCAGAAGATTTTAAGTATAATCCAGACTTCCCATAAAATTCTCTGTGAAATCAGAACAAGCTATATTAAGCCAGTTTAAATGATTTATCATCTTCATTACATACCTGGGTGATGGGTGTGGTGTGGTAATATATTTTGCAGCATTATAAAATCAATGAGAAAAATATCATTACAATATCTTGGGCTTTATCTTATATTTAAAAATATTTTTTTTATTTCTGGGAATAACATATTTTGAGATGTGCTTGAGGGCACGCCCAAAGATGCTCATAAGGTACTCCTGCCTCTGTGCTCAGGAATTATTCTTGGCAGGCTTGAGGTACAGTATGAGGTGCCAGGGACTGAACTAGGTCAGCTAAGTGCAAGGCAAGTAAGTGCCCTATTTACTGTAGTATTGCAGTATTGCTCTGGACCTGAGACATGCATAGTTATTTTTGTTTTGTTTCAGGGCCACGCTCAGTGGTACTTGGGATTATTAATAGCTCTGCACTCAAGAATCACTCTTGGCTGGATGAGGGAACTAAATGGGATGTCAGAGATTGGGCCAGGCTTGGCTTCCTGCAAAATAAATATCCTATCTACAGTACTATCTCTCTGGTCCCAATATGTCTACTTTGTTTAAATTAATAACACATTATGCTTACATTTTATTTCTATATTTCTGTTTTTGCTATTGTTGTTGTTTTGGCCACAGCTGGTTATGCTCAGGGATTACTCTAGTTATGTATTAGGACTCACTCCTGGCAGACTCAGGGGACCATATGAGATGCCAGGGATCGAACCCTGGCTGTCCTCCTGCAAGGCAAATGTCCTACCCACTGTGATTTTACTCTGGCCCTAAAAGAAGAATGCTTTATAGGACACTGTTCTTGTCTGTTCACTTATTTTTTTTTTATCTCACTCACTTCCTCAATCCCCTGCTCTCTCTACTCTCATTTGCTTCCCTCTTTTCTCTCCACCTTATTTCATGGCCAATAGAGTTTGATTTTATTATCTTGCTCTTTAAGCCCAGGCCTCTCCCTTGAATGCCTAACTTCTTGCTTATCTGTATGTCTCTTTACTTTTTTCCGCTCTGGAGAATCCTGTATTATCTCTGGAACACGTACTTTTCTCTTCCTCTCCCTCACCCAGATCTTTCTAAGTAAGTTTCAATAAAAACTATCTTGCTTCACAATTTTCCTCCTCCTAAAACTATTTTCAGTGAGGAAAAGGAGACTGCCCAATGGTACTGACCTGATCTAGGCCAGGCATTTTCTTCAGTACAGATGGATCTAGCAGAAATGTGGAAGAACTCTGTTTTCTTTCTTTTTTAATTTTATTTTTATTATTTTTTTAATAAATTATCTTTATTTAAAAACCGTGATTACAAATATAATTGTAGTTGTATGATTACAGTCATGTAAAGAACACCCCCCTTCACCAGTTCAGGATTCCCACCACCAATTTCCCAGATCTACCTACTCCCCACCCCACCCACATCTGTACTTGAGACAGGCTTTCTTTTTCCCTCATTCATTCACATTGTTATGATATTTTTTAGTGTAGTTATTTCTCTAACTGCACTTATCACTCTATGTGAAGCTCACTTCATGTCATGAGCTGCACCTATATGGGAAGATGGGGGTAAATAAGGGTTGGGACTGAGGCAGTAAAATATTAGAAATGAGATTTGTAGGCAGTATCAAGGTCACAATACAAGATGAATGTTATGGATATATAAAATATATGCATACAATACTATCAATAGGAAAACAAGGAGAAAAAAATTCCAGTGACTGTCCCAACATAAACCAGTGCTAGAACTGCCCGCCCTCCTCCCAAAGCGCATTCCCATTAGTGTAGGGAGAGGTAGGGGGAAAGCCTGTTGACCCCTATAGAATCCACCTAGACCGGCACCCAGGGAAGGACTGAAGTCCAAGGGAGAAAAAGGGGGACGGCTGGGGGCCTGCCAAGCCTCCCAGCACTCCCCAGGCCAGGGAGAAGGGCTCCGGTATGGGGCCTCCCCAAACCCCATACCTGGCAAGAGCTGGTCTCCAGAATCAAAGAGGAAACTGGAAGCCAGATGTCTGCCCACCCTCCTCCCCATGCACCTCTCCCCTGGCGTATGGAGGGAGGGGGGAAGCCTGAGGACCACTAAGAGTCCACTTGAACCCACTTCTGGCCACCTGAGCTGGCACCCAGGGAAGGCCTGGAGTCAGGGGAAAAAGACAAAAACGGCTGGGGGCCTGTCAAGTCTCCCAGCACTCCCCAGACTAGGAAGAAGGGCTCCGTTATGGGGCCTCCCCAAACCCTATACCTAGCAAGAGCTGGTCTCCAGAATTAAGGAGGAAATGAAAGCCAGATGTCTGCCTGCCCTCCTCCCCATGCACCTCCCCCCTGGAGTATGGAGGGAGAGGGGAAGCCTGAGTACCCTTAAGAATCCACCTGAACCCACTCCAGGAGGGCCTGGAGTCCAGGGGAAAAAGAGGGGGTAGGCTATGGGGCCTGCCAAGCCTCCCAGCACTCCCCAGGCTAGGGAGAAGGGCTCTGGAATGGGGCCTCCCCAAACCCCATACTTGGCAAGAGCTGGTCTCCAGAATCAAGGAGGAAACCGGAAGACAGATGTCTGCCCGCCCTCCTCCCCATGCACCCCCCCCCCCTGGAGTACGGAGGGGGGGGGGAAGCCTGAGGACCATTAAGAGTCCATCTGAACCCACTTCTGGCCATCTGAGCTGGCACCCAGGGAAGGCCTAGAGTCAGGGAAAAAAGACAAGGGCAGCTGGGGGCCTGCCAAGCCTCCCAGAACTCTCCAGGCTAGGGAGAAGGGCTCCAGTATGGGGCCTTATATTTATTTTTTTATATTTTATTTTTGATCAAAGTTGATTACATATCCTTCATAGTAATATTTTAGGTACATATTAACATTGAATCAGGGAAAATCCCACCACTGAAGTTGACCTCCCTCCCTCTCTTTCCCAGTATTCATCTGCTATCCCCTCCTTTACCCCCTGGGCTGCTAATATAAGTGATCCCCTCTGTATCTAGCTTGTTGTAGGTTGGGTATCGATTCTGTTGTTGGCTTTGAATTTGGTGATTAAGTCTGATCATTTTTATTACTATTTAATGATCATACAGTATTTTGGACTTGGTACCCTCTGTTATTTCCTTCTCAGTTTGAGGGCAGAGCAAGATGGTTCCAGTTATGTGGTTCTGTTTGCAAAAAAAAAGAATAAAAAAAAAAAAAAAGAAAAGAAATAGAATGGAGTAATAATGCCACAGGCCAAAAGTGGGCAGAGTCCTTCTTGAGGATTTAAACATCAGTTTTGAGAGAAGAAAAGGAAAAAGATGAGGAGCACCACAACAATACAAAAAGAAAAATTAAATAAGAAATCCAATGAGCACTACAGCACTAGACACATGCCCCATACATTAATCATGCTTCTGAAAAAAAAAAAAAAACGTCAAAACGGAGCACACAAGAAGAAAGGAAACAGCAACGACAATAACAAAACCAAAAAAGCAAAAGCAAAAAAGCAAAAAACAAAACAAAACAAACAAAAATAAAAAACAAAGACAAAACTAAAATTTGTGCTGGTTCCTTTTTTCTTTTATTTTTTCTTTCCTTCTGCATAGGCACAGTAAATATTGGGGAAATTAGAAAGGGAATTCCCTTGGCCTACGTGTTACAGGGTTTCTCCACCCTTGAAGCATGTTGTCATGGGATTAACTACAGACTCCATGTGTGTTCATATACTCTCCCCTAGATCCTTCTGTGGTGTATGGAAGACATAAGAACTCTGTTTTCAATCTACTACCTTTACTCTTCACTTTACAGAGCCACCAGAAACATTATTGTTATTGTTTTATAATTAATCTGGGGGCTAGAAATTCAATGTAGGCTAGAAATTCAATGTAGTACAATGCAAAGCATGTACTCAGTTCTTCAAGCTCTCTGCCTGGCTCCTGGATTTTTTTTTTTGAATTATGTATGTGTCATAGGGAAAAATGGGGCCTCACTATCGCAAACCTATTTCCTTTTTCTGAACACTTTGCAATTCAAGGCAATGATTTTAGGGTTGAACTTGAATTCTCACACAAAGGCACTTTATTATTTAGATATTTTAGGCTTCCAAGTCACTACTTAAGAGTTTGAATTTTTGTCCTAGCTGATGGGAGCACCCCTGGAGACCTCAATATAAACTGGATGATTCTAAAATTAACTTAGGACTCTGCTGTGTCTCTGGAGCATGGCAGGCATCTTGGGCCTTCTCTCTGCTTGCTTCAGCTTGGGAACTTTGCTTCTCTCAGCATCCTTTCATAAGGTCTTGCCTTTTTCCGAGATGAGTCTTCCCTGCCCAGAGACTGTGGAAATAGCTGACTCTGTGGTGTTTCTGGAGCATGGTAGACATCTTGGGTCTGCTCTCTGCTTGCTTCGGCCTGAAAACTTTGATCCTCTCCAGCACCCTACCCTGAGGGCTTGCCTTCTAATGAGGTGAGTTGTCCCACCCACAAAGATGAAGCCAGAGGAATGTGACCACTCTGCTTCACTTCATGGCTGCACACTCCATCTAGCCAATGAATACCGCCACAACAAGTAGAAAAATCCACAACACAAGCATGACAATGGGGAAACAATGCAGGCCCACACCAGGCATAGAGAGAGATATGGCAACTCTGATGTCCCAAAATCAGCCAACCACCTAGTTAGTCTCTCAGATATGGAGTTTAGAGAAGAAATATAAACAATGTTCACAGAACTCAAAGGAAGCATAGATCGAGTTGAATAGAACACTAATAAGAATCAAGAGGATATGAAGATAGAAATCAGAAACTCCAAACTGAAATAACAGGCCTGAAAATCTTAGTAGATAAATAGAAAACCTCAATGGAAAGTCCCTCCAATAGGGTAACAGCAGTTCAGGATAGAATTAGTGAGCTGGATGATGAGATGCATAACAATGCCATACAGCAGAAGAGATTGGAAAAAGCCTTAAAGCAAATGATCAGACAATGGAAAAATTACCAAAGAATATAAACAGATGAAAATATAAGTCTTTGATAAGATCAACAGAAGCAATTTAAGAATCATTGGAGTCCCAGAGACCCAGGAATAAAATCCCCAAGGAAGAATCAACAGTCAAGGACATCATTTCAGAGAAACTACCAGAGCTAAAGAATACATACATGCAATCAAATCCTACATGACTGAAGAGTACCAACTAAAAAAGACCCCAGGAAAAACACCCCAAGACACATCATAGTCACAATGACAAATATGACAGATAGGGATAGAATACTAAAAGCAACAATATCAAAAAGGGAAATTATATTCAAGGGAGCATCCTTGAGATTTACATCAGACCTGTCACAAAAAACCCTCAAGGCCAGAAGGCAGTGGTGAGACATAGTGACAAACTCAATGAAATAAATGCTTTGTCTAGAATAGTGCACCCAGCCAGGCTCACTTTCAGGTTTGAAGGAAGTATACATACCTTCATGGATAAACAACTCAGAAACTTTACAGACTCAAAACCAGCCTTAGAAGAAAAACTGAAAGGTTTACTTTAAGACAAGGCTGATCAACAGACACACCAAACCTCTACACAGAGATGGCATTAAATTCAATGACAATTATCTCTCTCAATTTCAATGAACTAAATGCGCCAGTTAAGAGACACAGAGTGGTTAAATGGATCAAAAACTCAATCCAATGAAACTACGCCTGCCCAGTGGGGCCCGACTGAAAACAGTGAAAAACTGTGAGTGCTGCCTGTGTGTGTCTGTCTACTATCCTGTTGCGTGAACCTCTTGGGAGTGGGCTGAAAAGAGGCTTCAGCAGAGCACTTTGGCTCTGCTTCACTACGTGGCCCTGTGCTCTTTCTAAGAAAAGAACACCATCGCAACAAGAAGAAAAAAATCACACTAAGAACTATGCTGGATCACAGAAGCAAGCATTTCTCTCGAGACTGTCTTCTTTGCTGCATGCTCGGGCCTAAGATTTGATACTGTGTGAGGCTTCATCCACGGAGGACTCCCCTCCCTTAGAGGCAAGTCGGCCCATCCAGAAAGGGCAGAGCCAGAGAGTATGCTGCCTGCATCATATAACCAACGAATACCACCACAACATGTAGAAAAACCCACAATACAAGTGTGACAATGGGGAAATAACGCAGGCCAGCATCAGACATAGAGAATGAAGATGATAATTCTGAGGACCAGATAATGACCAACAAACTAATCAACCTCTCAGATAAGGACTTTAGACAAGCAATATGGAAGATGCTCAACAAACTCAAAGAAACCATGGATCGAGTTGAACAGAACACTAATAAGAACCAAGAAAATATGAAAACAGAAATCACAAAACTCCAAACTGAAATAACATGTCAACTAACAGGCCTGAAAAAGTCAGTAAACGAAGTGAATGACAAAATGGATAAGCTCTGGGACAGGGTATCAGAAGCTGAGAATAGACTTGGTGCTGTGGAAGATGAGATACATAACAATTCCATACAGCAGGAGAGATTGGGAAAAAAACTTAAAGCAAATGAACAAACAATGGAAAAATTAGTCAAAGAATGGGAACAGATGAAAATAGAAGTCTAAGGGGGGCTGGAGAGATGGCATGGAGGTAAGGCGTTTGCCTTTCATGCAGGAGGTCATCGGTTCGAATCCCAGCGTCCCATATGGTCCCCCGTGCCTGCCAGGAGCAATTTCTGAGCCTGGAGCCAGGAATAACCCCTGAGCACTGCCGGGTGTGACCCAAAAACCACAAAAAAAAAATAGAAGTCTATGATAAGATCAACAGAAACAACTTAAGAATCATTGGAGTCCCAGAGACCCAGGAAGAAAATTTCCAAGAAGAATCAATGGTCAAGAACATCATTAAAGAGAAACTTCCAGAGCTAAAGAATATATGTGATCAAATCCTGCATGCCCGAAGAGTACCAACCAAAAGAGACCCCAGAAAAACCACCCCAAGACACATCCTAGTCACAATGACAAATCCCACAGATAGAGACAGAATTCTGAAAACAGCAAGATCGAAAGGGGAAATTACATTCAAGCAAGCATCCTTGAGATTTACAGCAGACCTGTCACCAGAAACACTCAATGCCAGAAAGCAGTGGTGGGATATTGTGACAAGACTGAATGAAATGAATGCTTCCCCTAGAATACTGTACCCAGCAAAACTCACTTTCCGGTTTGACAGAAGAATACATGGTTTCACAAACAAAAAAACAGCTCAGAAACCTTACAGACACAAAACCAGTCTTAAGAGAAAAACTGAAAGACCTAATTTAAGACAAAATTAACCAAAAGACACACCAATTTTCAATATAAAGATGGCTTTAAATCCCAGGACAATTCTTTCTCTCAACGCCAATGGACTAAATGCACCAGTTAAGAGACACAGAGTGGCTAAATGGATCAAAAAATGCAATCCAACCTTCTGCTGCCTACAAGAAACGCACCTGAATAGTCAGAACAAACATAGACTCAAAATAAAAGGCTGGAGAAAAATTATCCAAGCAAACAACACCCATAAAAAAGCTGACGTGGCCATACTAATATCAGATAATGCAAACTTTATACTCAGGAAGGTTGTAAGGGATAAAGATGGACATTTTATATTAATCAAGGGGTATGTAGAGCAGGAAGAAATAACTCTCCTAAACATATATGCACCAAATGAGGGGCCAGCAAAATATTTAATACAACTGTTGACAAATCTGAAAAATAATATCAATAACAACACAATAATTGTGGGGGACCTCAACATGGCTTTGTCAACAATGGATAAGTCAACCAGACTGAAACCCAATAAGAATATACTAGACCTGAGGAGAGAAATGGAAGAAAGAGGCCTAGTGGATATATATAGGACACTCCATCCCCAGAAACCTGGATACACATTCTTCTCCAATGTACATGGGACATTCTCCAGGATAGACTACATGCTGGCACATAAGACATACCTCCATAATATCAAGAGGATAGAAATTTTGCAGACTACCTTTGCTGACCACAAGGCTCTGAAATTATTTGTGAATTCCAAAGGGACTCAGAAGAAACACTTTAACACCTGGAAGTTAAACAGCCTCATACTCAATAACCAGTGGGTTTGAGATGAAATCAAGGAGGAAATAAAAAGGTTCCTGGAAACAAATGACAATAAAGACACAAACTATCAGAACTTATGGGACACAGCAAAAGCAGTACTGAGAGGAAAATTTATAGCTTTGCAAGCACACATCAGGAAGGAAGAAGGAGCTTACCTGAGCAGCTTAATGACACAGCTAATAGGACTAGAAAGTGCTCAACAAAAGGACCCAAAAATAGGAAGACAGAAGGAAATAACAAAGCTGAGAGCAGAAATCAACGAAGTGGAAACCCAAAAAACAATCCGAAAGATCAACGAAAGCAGAAGTTGGCTCTTTGAAAAAATAAACATGATTGATAGACCACTGGCAAACCTAACAAAGAAAGAGAGAGAGAAACTTGATAACTCGTATTAGGAATGAAAAAGGAGAGATCACTACTAATATGCAGAGATTCAAAGGGTAATCAGAACTTATGGGAAACTCTATGCCACTAAAAATGAGAACCTGGAAGAAATGGATAAATTCTTGGACTCTTATAATCTTCCACGGTTGAAGGAAGAGGATGTAGCACATCTAAACATCCCCATCCCCATTGATGAAATTAAAACGGTAATCAAATGTCTGCCCAAAAACAAAAACCCAGGCCCAGATGGATTCACTAATGAATTCTTTCAAACTTTCTAAGAGGAACTACTACCAATCCTGGCAAGACTCTTTCATGAAATTGAACAAACGGAAACACTTCCAAATAGCTTTTATGAAGCCAACATCACCTTGATACCAAAACCAGACAGAGATGCTACGAAAAAAGAAAATTGCAGACCAATATCGCTGATTATTGCAGATGCAAATATCCTCAACAAAATCCTGGCAAATAGGATTCAATTCCTCATTAAGAAGATCATCCACTATGATCAAGTAGGTTTCATCCCAGGAATGTAAGGATGGTTTAACATCCATAAATCTATCAACATAATACACAACATCAACAACAAGAAAAATAAAAATCACATGATCATATCAATAGATGCAGAGAAAGCATTTGATAAGGTCCAACACCCATTCTTGATCAAAACTCTCAGCAAGATGGGAATGGAGCAAACCTTTCTCAATATAGTTAAGGCCATCTACCACAAGCCAGTGGCAAATATTATCCTCAATGGAGAAAAACTAAAAGCCTTCCCTCTAAATTCTGGCACAAGACAAGGCTGTCCTCTCTCACCACTCCTATTCAACATAGCACTGGAAGTACTTGCTATAGCAATTAGGCAAGTAAAAGATATCAAGGGAATCCAGATAGGAAAGAAAGAATTCAAGCTCTCATTGTTTGCAGATGACATGGTACTCTACTTAGAAAACCCTAAAGACTCTACCAAAAAGCTTCTAGAAACAATAGACTCATATAGCAAGGTGGCAGGCTACAAAATTAACACACAAAAACAATGGCCTTTCTATACACCAATAGTAATAAGGAAGAAATGGACATTAAGAAAACAACCCCATTCACAATAGTGCCACACAAACTCAAATATCTTGGAATCAACTTGACTAAAAATGTGAAGGACCTATACAAAGAAAACTATAAAACTCTGCTCCAAGAAATAAGAGAGGACACGTGGAAGTGGAAACACATACCCTGCTCATGGATTGGTAGGATTAACATCATCAAAATGGCAATACTCCCCAAGGCATTATACAGATTTAATGCTATCCCTCTAAAGATACCCATGACATTCTTCAAAAAAGTGGATCAGGCACTTTTGAAATTCGTTTGGAACAATAAACACCCTAGAATAGCTAAAGCAATCATTGGTAAAAAGAATATGGGAGGAATTACTTTCCCCAACTTTAAACTTTACTACAAAGCAATAGTTATCAAAACAGCATGGTATTGGAATAAGGACAGGCCCTCAGATCAGTGGAATAGGCTTGAATACTCAGAAAATGTTCCCCAGACATATAATCACCTAATTTTTGATAAAGGAGCAGGAAATCCTAAATGGAGCAGGGAAAGCCTCTTCAACAAGTGGTGTTGGCACAACTGGATAGCCACTTGCAAAAAATTGAACTTAGACCCCCAGCTAACATCATGTACAAAGATAAAATCCAAATGGATTAAAGACCTCGATATCAGACCCCAAACCATAAGATATATAGAACAACACATAGGCAAAACACTCCAGGACATTGAGACTACAGGCATCTTCAAGGAGGAAACTGCACTCTTCAAGCAAGTGAAAGCAGAGATTAACAGATGGGAATATATTAAGCTGAGAAGCTTCTGCACCTCAAAAGAAATAGTGCCCAGGATACAAGAGCCACCTACTGAGTGGGAGAAACTATTCACCCAATATCCATCAGATAAGGTGCTAATCTCCAAAATATACAAGGCACTGACAGAACTTTACAAGAAAAAACATCTAATCCCATCAAAAAATGGGGAGAAGAAATGAACAGACACTTTGACAAAGAAGAAATACAAATGGCCAAAAGACACATGAAAAATGCTCCACATCACTAATCATCAGGGAAATGCAAATCAAAACAACGATGAGATACCACCTCACACCACAGAGAATGGCACACATCACAAAGAATGAGAATAAACAGTGTTGGCGGGGATGTGGAGAGAAAGGAACTCTTATCCACTGCTGGTGGGAATGCCGTCTAGTTCAACCTTTATGGAAAGCGATATGGAGAGTCCTCCAAAAACTGGAAATCAAGCTCCCATATGATCCAGCTATACCACTCCTAGGAATGTACCCTAGGAACACAAAAATACAATACAAAAACCCCTTCCTTACACCTATATTCATTGCAGCACTATTTACCATAGCAAGACTCTGGAAACAACCCAGATGCCCTTCAACAGACGAATGGCTAAAAAATCTGTGGTACATATACACAATGAAATATTATGCAGCTGTCAGGAGAGATGAAGTCATGAAATTTTCCTATATATGGATGCACACAGAATCTATTATGCTGAGTGAAGTAAGTCAGAGAGAGAGAGAGAGAAAAACGCAGAATGGTCTCACTCATCTATGGGTTTTAAGAAAAATGAAAGACATTCTTGCAATAATAATTTTCAGACATAAAAGAGAAAAGAGCTGGAAGTTTCAGCTCACCTCAGGAAGCTCATCACAAAGAATGATGAGTTTAGTTAGAGAAATAACTACATTTTGAACTGTCCTAATAATGAGAATGTATGAGGGAAATGGAGAGCCTGTTTAGAGTACAGGCGGGGGTTGGGTGGGGAGGAGGGAGATTTGGGACATTGGTGATGGGAATGTTGCCCTGGTGATGGGTGGTGTTCTTTATATGACTGAAACCCAAACACAATCATGTATGTAATCAATGTGTTTAAATAAAATTAAAAAAAAACAGAGATGTAAAAAAAAAACCTCAATCCAACCTTCTGATGCCTAGAAGAAACACACGTGAATAGACAGAACAAACATAGACTCAAAATCAAAGGTTGGAAGAAAATCATTCAAGCAAACAACACCCTTAAAAAATCTGGAGTGTTCGGGGCCGGGCGGTGGCGCTGGAGGTAAGGTGCCTGCCTTGCCTGCGCTAGCCTAGGACGGACCGCGGTTCGATCCCCCGGCATCCCATATGGTCCCCCAAGAAGCCAGGAGCAACTTCTGAGCGCATAGCCAGGAGTAACCCCTGAGCGTCACAGGGTGTGGCCCAAAAACCAAAAAAAAAAAAAAAAATCTGGAGTGGCCATACTAATATTAGAAGACACAGACTTTAGACTCAGATAAGTTGTAAGGGATAAAGATGGACATTTTGTACTAATCAAGATATGTACAACAGGAAGAAATCACACTCCTAAATATATATGCACCCAATGAGGAACCAGCAAAGTATTTAATACGATTGTTGACAAATCTTAAAAAAGATATCAATAACAACACAATAATTTTGGGAGACCTTAACACTGCCCTGTTACTTCTTTTTAAGTCAACCAGACTGAAACCCAACAAAAATATACTAGCTCTAAAAAGAGAAATGGAAGAAAGTGTACTGGTAGATATATATAGGGCACTCCATCCTCAGAAACCTGGATACACATTCTTCTCCAATGCACATGGGTCATTCTCCAAGATAAACTACATACTAGCCCATAAAACATATCTCCATAAAATCACGAAGATAGAAATAGTGCAGGCTACCTTTGCTGATCACAAGGCACTGAAATTAATCTTAAAACACAATGGGACACAGAAAGAAAAACACCTGGAAATTACACACCTTACTAGTGAACAATCAGTGTTAAAGAGATAAAATAAAGAGGAAATCAAAACAATCTTGGAAACAAATGACAATAAAGACACAATTTATCAGAATTTTTGGGACACAGCAAAAGCAGTACTGAGAGGAAAATTTATAGCTTTCCAAGCACACATCAGGAAGGAAGAAGGGGCCTACATAAATAGCTTAATGACACAGTTTATAAAATTAGAAAATGATCAACAAAAGGAACCAAAAATAGGTAGGCAGAAGGAAATATTAAAGCTCAAAGCAGAAATCAATGAAGTGGAAATCCAGAGAACAATCCAAAAGATCAACAAAAGCAAAGTTGGCTCTTTGAAAAAATAAACAAGATTGATAGACCATTGGCAAAACTCAAAAAGAAAGAGAGGGAGAGAAACTTGATAACCTGTATTATAAAAGAGAAGGGAGAGATCACTACAGATACTGCAGAGATTCAAAGGGTATTCAGAGACTACATTGAGAAATTCTATGCCACTAAATATGAGAACCTGGAAGAAATGGATAAATTCTTGAACTTATATAACCTTCCACAGTTGAATAAAAAGGATGTAGCATACCTAAACACCCCCATCACTATTGAGGAAATTAAAACTGTAATCAAAAGTTTGCCCAAAAACAAAAGTCCAGGCCCAGATGGAATTACTAATGAATTCTTTCAAACCTTTCAAGAGGAACTACTACCAATCCTGGCCAGACTCTTTCATGAAATTGAAAATTGCAGAAACACTTCCAAATAACTTTTATGAAGCCAACATCACCTTAATACCATAACCAGATAGTGATGCTTCCAAAAAGAAAATTACAGACCAATATCCCTGATGAATACAAATGCACAATGAACACAAATCCTCAACAAAATCCTGGCAAATAGGATCCAATGCCATATCAAGAAGATCATTCACTATGACCAAGTAGGTTTCATTCCAGAAATGCAAGGATGGTTTAAGATCCGTAAATCTATCAACATAATACACAACATCAACAAGAAGAAAAATAAAATCATATGGTCATATCAATAGATGCAGAGAAAGCATTTGAAAGCATTCTTGCTCAAAACTCTCAGCAATATAGGAACAAAAGGAACCTTTCTCAATATAATTAAGGCCATGTACCACAAGGCAATGGCAAATATTATCCTCAATAGCACAACCACACCAGACCCATTGGAGCAACCATTGTGGAGGTGAACACCACTCAAGAGACTTACAGTAGAATTGCAATACTGCCCCTAGAGGCTCACAATGTTGGCTGAAATATACAAGCTTTTGGCTTCAACTCTGCCCTGACAGGTCCCATTCTAGGTTCCAGCTGTTGGACAAGTCAAAGGTTTTGTAGTGCCAGCCAGTTCAGAACTTAAAGAAAGTGCCCCAAAGTGGCTGCAATAGATTTAAGTACTAACCTAAATTGGAGAACACACAATAAAAAAAAAAACCAATAAAAAGGTTCAGTTTTGTGCCTGTACCTACCATTTCAGAATGAAACTAAGAGCTGGCTGTATATTGCACAGATGGGATCCAGTAACCCCCAGTCCAAAGCTAGAAGAACTGTATTCAAGAAATGATGGAGTTGCTGTCCCTGAGACACAACAGGTAACAAACATCCCAGAGGTGAATCCCAGCATTCAGGTTATGGTTTGGAGCAGACATTCTAAAACTGGTGCTGACAAATGAAAAAATCCACTATCACTCTACTACCTAAGGTTAGTGAACAGCATGATTGAATACGCTTGATTACAATCACCAATCACAATTACAATCACAAGTCTGGTGGACTGTGATGCAACATCAAATGCCAGACATGGGTAACTGTGAACCCTGGGCCAGAGCACAGACCAGCTAGAGGTTGGCCTAACGTAGCCAGCACTCAGAAGGCACAATTCTCAGTGCTAATATATCTGAGTCAAACCAACAGCCCCCCCAAAGCTAATATCTAAGATACATAAAGTACTCAAAACTCTTAACTACAAAAATAGCTAGTAATTTCATCAAACTGGAGAGATGAGATCAACAGACTCATATGACCAGAAAACATCCATTTGAAGTGACCTATGTGCACCAATGATTCATTGCAGAGCTTAGTTAAATATTCAGTATATGAAATCAATCCAAAATTCAACAACAGAATAGAGCAGAAGATTGTGGTAATTTACACCATAGAATACTAAGATGAAACCATGAGAGTTTTTTTGACTTGTGAATAAGACTAGAGGGTGTAATTCAGAATTAGTGAGAAGGTGAAGAATAAATATCAAATGACCTCACTTATCTGTGGACAAGAGAGAGCAAAACAAAGGAATTATTGTATCAAATGATGGAAAACAGTTTGGCATGGAGTGCAAACTTATAAACAAATGGGGGGGGGAGATTGATAATCAGATCATTGGTGACATAGGGACAGTTATGGAGTGTCTTGCACACTATGAAGTGCAGTGACTTTGTACATTATTGTACAATGTTATTGTACAATGTTTTGTAATGCCATAACATTAAGCATTATTATAACCATGTTAATCTAAACTAGAATAAAAAATTAAAGGAAATAGAGCAGTGAATACTTATTCATATATACACATACTTGTAAATAAATGGTTCTAATTTTTTTTAGTTATCCACAATCTTATTTATTAACTCCTTTCCGGGATTTATGAATCCCACAATTGTCTGGGCTCAATGAAAACCTGATGTTAGTTTTGATCATAATGTACCGAAATTACTTTCAGTATGTTTGAGTTGAGAATAATGAATGAAAATGAGAGTTGATTTAATTCCTGTCAATTATGTTACATAAAATACATAAGAAAAGAATGGTATAGCTTTGTGTGGCCTGAGTACAAGGCATATGAGGCGAGCTCAGCCTAAACCCATCACTGTGCCCAAGAGAAAGAACTCCCCTCTGAGGAACAGTGCTACTGGAGCTGAATGAGCCTGGAGAACTGTGCTAGTTAGGATGCAGCTGGCATGAAGGTTTGGGGGAAGGGTTTCTAGAAAGCCATTACCCATTCTGTTCAGCAGGAAGGAATCTCTGGGGCTTGGAACACTCCCAACTTTGAGCTGTTTCTGGTCTGAGAAGCTTTGACACAGTGATGATGCCCCAGGAGAACATCCATAAAAGATCTATTTTCTGTTTTTCTTTTTAAAAAGGCAAAACAACATAAGCACAAAAAACACCCAAAAAGTGCTGTAGATTGAATCTGTGGCGAATATTTGGCTAAGCTAGCCTCGTCCATTTGCCTCTGGACACTGAATGCACCCTGACTTGGAGGCATGCCAGCTCTGTCACCAGTACTGATGCCTTTTGGACAGATTGTGAGTAAGGTACCACATGCCAGATGCCTGTTGTTTCACCACATTTCCCATCACCCTGAAGCAGCTGGCCAACAGAATGTAGTGTGACCCATTGAAAACTAGGTTACAGTGTCAGAAGAGAATATTCTGAAACCCTGAAGTGGAGCTTTATAGGATACAGTGTGTACTGAGCTCAGTAATCAGTATGTGATGTCCTTTCATCCACAGCCGGAGTCCATGGGTCCAGAAAACAAAGGATGAATGTACCAATTAGGACTTTTTACTATTATATTAAAAAAGCGCAGAAATTTTCTTCTTCCTTTGATCCAATAGTAATCTTTGCTGCTTTGAGAGGGCAAATAATTATTTTTAAAAGATCAACAATGGTCCCATTGAACTGAAAATGATCACTTTGGAGTCCTTATGTCCCTAAGCCAATAGATAAATAAAAAGATGCACAATTGCTTTGGATGATTAATCTTGATTTTAAGGAACCAAAGTAATACTGTAGAGGTTCATGTCAATGTCCAGAATGCAGGCGAATCTCTGGATCAGATAAATAGTTCAAGCTGTGGGGTTTATATGACTGTTCCTATAAACTCCAGCATTGCCCTTGAAGTCCCAGACAATACACAAATCCATTGATGTGGCTGTATCCTAATAAAATTTTATATTTAAATTTGAATTTGACCCATGTGTTGGAGTTTATTCCCTGCATAAACTAATTTTGTATTTCTTCTTCTCCTCACTACTATTATATAGTAGCTTTTCAATGTAGCCTTTTAAAAAATATAATGTTCTCATTAGAGCCAGAATTTGAGAGTTATTAAGATTGTTCAAAGCTAAGAATTGCGTTATCCAGAGATAAATGCTATGCCTACTGGAAAACTAAGGGACTTTTAGGATATTGAAATAAGGTGGGGCTATCTTTGTTCGAAAACCAGAATAATAGTACAGTGAGGGTAGGATCTTGCCTCGCCTGTAGCAGACTCCAGCATCGCATATGGTTCCTCAAGATCTGCCAGGAGTGATCCCTGAGCAGACAGGCAGGCTAAATCCTGAGCATCCCTGGCTGTGACTCAAAAAACAATAAATAAATAATAAATAAAATTTAAAATACCTTTATTTGTGTGAAATATGGCGTAATTTTCTAGGGAGAAGCCTCACAGAGATCTCCACATGTGCATGCTGCCTGTGCTTTCCAAGTAGCTGAAAGGGAAGCCAGTTATTGTTAGTGTCTCCCAGCACCAAGCCCACATTTTCAAAAAAAAAAAAAAACAAAACCCAAAAACCTCCCCTCCTTTTCTTTTCATTTTTTTAAAATTTTTTTTCTTTTTGGGCCACACCCGGTGACGCTCAGGGGTTACTCCCGGCTATGTGCTCAGAAATTGCTGGGGCCGGCGAGGTGGTGCTAGAGGTAAGGTGTCTGCCTTGCAAGCGCTAGCCAAGGAAGGACCGCGGTTCAATCCCCCGGCGTCCCATAGGGTCCCCCCAAGCCAGGGGCAATTTCTAAGCACTTAGCCAGGAGTAACCCCTGAGCATCAAACGGGTGTGGCCCGAAAAACCAAAAAGAAAAAAAAAAGAAATTGCTCCTGGCTTGGGGACCCTATGGGATGCCGGGAACAAACCGCAGTTCGTCCTAGATTAGCACGTGCAAGGCAAACGCCCTACCGATTGTGCCACTGCTCAGCCCTTCATTCTTATTTCTGAGACAACTAGAGGCTGAACATCTGGTTGTGAAGCTAGTAGTGCTTAGTGGAGTTAAAGACTCTTAGCTGAGGTGCTTCCACACATGCTTGCCAGGAGTCACACACTTTAGCTGCAGCTCTCTTCCACATTCTGCTGGCAGTAATCACAGGAGATGCTGACTCACTAGGGATTGAACTGGCTAAGGGGCTGGAACATCCTCAGCTGTGGTGCTCACCCAGTTAACTGTGTGCTGGAGATTCCATACTCTGTATGTACTGCAGCACTATAAAACCCAGAGCCTCAAGGCTACTGCTGCTCAGGGATCAAATTCGTGGTCTTTATGCTTGCAAGGAAAGCCAATACTTTTAGCCATAGAGCCTTCCATGGGACCCTCAGCCTGCGTTTCTATTTTCTCTGAATCTGGAGTAAGGGCTGCTCTTCTTTCAGTGCAAACGTCATTAAGCTTTGCTCAGTACTGTGCAATAGAGGAAGACTAGAAAGTGATCAAAGAAGGGAGTTATAGCTCCTGTGCATTTTCATTGCCCTTTACTCCTCTGCTCTTGTTGAAAGTGCCTTGATGCATGGGGCCGGAGCAGTGGCACAAGTGGGGTGTGGCAAAGAAAGAAAAGAAAGAAAAGAAAGAAAGAAAGAAAGGAAGGAAGGAAGGAAGGAAGGAAGGAAGGAAGGAAGGAAGGAAGGAAGGAAGGAAGGAAGGAAGGAAGGAAGGAAGGAAGGAAGGTAGGAAGGAAAGAAGGGAGGGAGGGAGGGAGGGAAGGAGGGAGGGAGGGAGGGAAGGAGGAAAGAAAGAATGAAAGAAAGAAAGAAAGAAAGAAAGAGAAATAAAGGAAGGAAGGAAGGAAGAAAGAAAGAGAAATAAAGGAAGGAAGGAAGAAAGAAAGAAAGAGAAATAAAGGAAGGAAGGAAGAAAGAAAGAAAGAAAGAAAAGAAGAAAGAAAGAAAAAGAGAAGAAAAGAAGAAAGAAAGAGAAAAGAAAGAAAAGAAAAAGAAAGAAAGAAAAGAAAGAAAGAAAGAAAGAAAGAGAAAAAAGAAAGAAAGAAGAAGAAAGAAAGAAGAAAGAAAGAAAGAAAGAAAGAAAGAAAGAAAAAAAAGAAAGGAAGGAAGGGGAAGGAAGAAGGAAGGAAGAAGAAAGAAAGAAAGAAGAAAGAAAGAGAGAGAGAAAGAAAGAAGGAAGGAAGGAAGAGAAAGAAGAGAAGAAGAAAGAAAGAAAGAAAGAAAAGAAAGAAAGAAAGAAAGAAAGAAAGAAAAGAAAGAAAAAGAAAGAAAGAAAGAGCCTTGATGCAGAATTCAACCTCCATAACAGCAGGTGGATCCAGTTAAGTTGTTCAGTTTGCAAGTTTTTCAGCACTTGCAGAACCACTGCTATTGCATCCACTAGAGACCATCTTCTGAGAGCCTATTCTACCCTATGGGTGTCACTCCATGCTCCCAGGACAGCAATACTAGTCTATCCATTTGTCACTCCAGTTCAGGGTGATAACTACTTCCTGGGTGTGCTACTTTTATATTGGTGTTATTTCATTTGTCTTTGCTTTTCCTGAATACTTGAATAATGTTGTATGAACATCTGTTTAATAAAACAACAGAGGTCAGTTCAATGACTTCTGAGATGACACTCATTTTTCAGTGGAGTAAACAGACATAAAACAAGCATCTAATTCAGCAAAAGCTGCCCAACTAGTTTGAATAACCCAAACCCTCTGAGTCCTTTAAATAACTCTGCAAGGTAAAGACAGAGTTAGCCATTGCTATCAAGCCTCCCCTATTAATATTCAAGTTAGACTGGTTGGAAGAAGGTAGAGTACAAGAGACCAAAATGAATATACATTTAAGTAAAGAACTTTTAGCATTAAACTCATTACTTATCAGAAGCACCTGAGGACACTTGCATATATTATTCAAGGTGCTAGGATCACCCCAATAAACCAAGGACACTGCTAGATACTGGAAAGAGTTAAAGTTTTGTTTCTTCTTTTCTGAAATAACTTAATTTTATATATATTGGTTTTGGGGCCACACCCAGTAACACTAGGGGTTACTCCTGGCTATGCACTCAAAAATCGCTCCTGGCTTGGGGGACCATATGGGATGCCTGGGGATAGAACCACGGTCTGTCCTAGGTTAGCATGTGCAAGGCAAACTCCCTACCACTTGTGCCACCGCTCAGGCTCCAGAAAGTCTTGATTTTTAACTCCCAACAATAATCTAGGGTTTTCCTTTGAGAAAACTATTTGACTTCTAAGAATATACTGGTGAAACCAACAAAGTCCATTAACATTTAGAGTCTTCCACCTGAAGTACTCAGTTCTTATGTAGAATTCCAACAGAGAAATCAGAAAAACCACCAAACATTAGAGTGAAAGGAACAACCACTCTCTAGGATGAGAGTTAGGTGGTGTTCAAGGACACTGATTGTACTCGGCATATTCTTGTCATGTATCCAGGCTTCCTCATTTCTCTGCTCTCCCTTTCCCTACTTCTTTCTTTTCTCTTAAAATTGGATAGAGATTTCCCTGAATAAGGCAGATCACATGTCTGCACTAACTTAGTTATATATAAGGAACTTGAGGCCAATTCTAGGTCAGAGCTAGACCACAAGATACCTTTGCCAATAGGCCAGTTTTATCTATTGATTAATTCAGAAGTACTTACCTCTTTCTCATCTAGCCTTAGGGCAAAGTTCCTCTTCCCTTCTACTCTCATCTAACTCCTGCTTAACTATATGTTCATGAGTTAAAAAAAAAAGAGGATCACAGTGTTGGTGGATAGGCATGCTTGTGTGGAGACAGTAGTAATTCTAAGAAAGTGTCAAGGACTGGGTTGCTTCCAGAGGCTGGGCTGCAAAAGACAAAGTCAAGCTGTAGGTTTTCAAGGCCCAGGGTTCAGAGCTCTTTGAGAGGGTGAAGTCCTTAGGGTCCCCTTGAGCACTGGACAAAGAAGGCAAGGACCAAAGAATGTGGGAGTTTCGACTTGAGATGTGATTAATTGTTCAGGCTGTACATTCTTTCCAAAGGAATGCCCAAGATTCTCTTCAAACCCCTGCCTCCGATCAATGGTGATTAAAAAGGTGGCTGTTGTGATCAAATGTTGGCATTACCACCATCACCCAGTCTTCCTCTTTTAAGTAACCTTTCTAGATTTTTCTTTGAGAAGTGCCCTTTGCTTCAGTGAGTATATTCATGCCAACACTTTGCCTGGTCTGACATGGGACACAGGCTCTCTTCAAAATATGAATCCTAACTATAAAGACAAAAAATGAAAACAATTAGTGCTTAAAGAAGAATGACTTCTTGAAGACTGTTCCTGGCATCCTTTATGTTTGTTTGCTTAATCCTCAAAATTAAATCTCTTCAGGCCTTTTCTTAATTTACTTCTCTAAACTGCTTCATTTTTCTCTACTGCAGTCCACTTGGAATCTTCTTTAGCTTGATAGGCTTTATTAATGAGGCTAATCTGCAATATGGCCAACTGTTAGAGAATTCTCATCTAGAAGAAGCTGTGATCTTATTCTGTATTGTTGCTGGTTGCGAAGGAAAATTCAGCACAAGCACACTACCACACCAATACTTCAGAGACTGAGGTTATTTTATTCATCGTTAACTCCAAAGTGTTGAGCACCAACACTTTGTTGAGCACCTGAAATAACATAGGTAGAAAATAAGTACAAGCTAAGAGAAGACTTCCCACTACTCTTTAATAATGGAATTGCTAAGTCTTAAAGCAGTGAGATCATTGTCACTGGAGAGATTTAAGTAAAGTCTCTATCTCTTGTCTCTGTGTAGGATGACAACAAATTTTTTGCATTGGGAATGATTTAATTCTGACTTTGTATTTCTGTAACCATTATCTATGTTAAGAAAATATATTTTAAAGTAAGAAAGACACTGGACACATTAAATAATACATAGAGCAAGATTAGATCAAATAAATTTGATTTTATTTTACATTAAGACCACGTTTCTTTTCTTTTACTTTTTAATGATATCTTTATTTAAACACTGTGATTACAAACATGACTGTAGTTGGGTTTCAGTCACAAAAGAACATCCCCTTCACCAGTACAACATTCCCACCACCAATGCCCCTCATCTCCCTCCCCCCCACACCTCCTGCCTATATTCGAGATAGACATTCTACTTCTCTCACTAACATTGTCATGATCGTTAGTGTAGTCATCTCTCTAACTAAACTCACCACTCTAAGTAATGAGCTCCATATCAAGAGCCAGTCCTTCTAGTCCTCATCTCTGTTGTTGGCATTATCACAATAATGTGGGCATTATCACAATAATGTCTCTTATTTTTCTTAAAACACATAGATAAGTAAGACTATTCTGTGTCTATCTCATGCCCTCTGACTTATTTCACTCAGCATAATAGTTTCCATGTCCAGCCATGTATAGGAAAGACAGCATTTATTTTCTTGCCCACTCAAAAAAAAAAAAAAAAAAAAAGCAGGAAAAGCTTTAGCAGAAGATGTAAGCTATTGATGGACTAGTTTGTAATAACCCAAACCTGTTCTATTTCTAGTCCTAAGGAAAGTGAAATGAATAGTCTGGTTGCCATGGTTATTTCTATTCTCTGTTCCCTCTCACCACCCATTTTACATTGTTTCTAATAACCCAGTTTCCTGGAGCTAGCTATATCTTCAGAGTGTGTAGTAACCCAGTCTCATAAGAAATGGAGTTTCCCTGGTGTCACTCTCATCTGACCTGTTTTCTTAATTTCCAAGAGTCTAACCAAACTTATCATAGCAGCAGAATAGGAAATATCAAGCCTAAAGTGTCTAAGACTCTTGGTGCATATAAGTTTTAGGACTCTTCACAAACTCTAGGTCCTGTATATTAAGGAGAAATCCTATGTAACCAGTACAAGAAAACAGTGTGCTACAATTTTCTTTATTAGTTTCCTTGCCGTTTTCACTTATTTTATAGGCAGCACAGCTTGATGTCTCCCCCTTGATGGGGGAGACAGATAGAATTTTAGAAAACACAATCTGGAGAATAAATATGCTGCTTCAATTGTTCTAGACTTAGTAGCTAACAAAGACAGTATTAAAGGCTTGACACTTGTGCATAACAAAGGAAAGACGATGTGTTTCTGGGAAATTGTGTTCTCTGCACCCATGTTGGCTTATTCTGTTAAGAAGGTTGTGGAAAGGTGGTATTCCGGGGACTCGCTATTTTAAAACGTATTACACCTCTAAACACTAGGGGGCAACCTTGTCATGTGTGCTACCAGTTAAAGTCATTTTATAAAATCATAATTAAGGAAACAAATCATCAAATCTCAGCCTTTATCTGCCACAACTTTAATATTGGCATCAAGATCTAAAAACAGCCAAATGCCATGTGCAAAGAGAGGCTTCCATGAAAGGAAAATTAAATGCGTGTGGAGTTGATTTTTCCCTCTACTTACTCACCAAAACGCCTACAACTTGATAGTAGTAAAATTCTCTTGAATTTCTGTAATTAAAATACTTGCTCCAGGAAAGGGAGTTACTATGGTGAGAAAGAAATAAAATGCTCTTGTAGATTTGTACTGAGGCAAAAGAAGAAAATAAAATAATCTTAGAAAATAACAGCAACAATATTTATAGTAATAATGTTGGTGGTGACACACTTATGTAACAGAAATGAACATGAGAGGCCTGGCATGGTCAAGAAAGGCCTCTCAGGACTTTCTGTTAATCTTAAGCCTATCTTAGAAGGAGCCAGTTGGGCCAAGAGCTGAGAGATGCATGGTCCAGGGAAATGGTTGCTGTGTGTGTGTGGGGGGGGGTGTGGGGGGAATAAGCTGTGTGTATAGAGACAGAGATGGCCTGAGTAAACTCTTGATGATGCTAAGCTCCTCTAACACTCAGTATACTGACTGTTAAGATACAGACATAGTAGATATGCTCAGACTCACCCCTGGCCTCTAGCCTCCAGTCTAGAACAGACCCTGGGGTCCATGCAGCATACTCAGTCACTTTTTTTTTTTTTAAGTAAAAATCAGGTTTTATTTGCAAGCATTGAGGAAGGGAAAGGAGAGAATAAAAGAGAGACAGAGAGAGACAGAGACAAAGAGAAAGAGAGAGAGAGATGAGTAACAAACTCAGGAAAGAGTTCAGGCTTTTCCAAAGGTGGAGAGAACCCCAGTACACAATCCAACTGAAAATACCCAAGTATGAAAGTCTACATCTCAAGAGCGGAGATGGGCGACATATGCTTGGGCACCATGTACACAGGTAACACACATGCCTGAAGTCACCTTTTTAAAAGTCTGTCCCTGAACAGAAATAGCATAACAGAGGGAGTGGGGAATCAATGTTTAGAAACACTGCAATGATCCTCCAGCAATGAGCATTTTAATCCACGAAGATCCTTTATGCCAAAAGAAGAAAGTAAGTTGAATTCTCTCACAGATAGGATTTCAGCATGAAACTGCAGGACTCCTTGGATTCTGTCTGTCTCTCAGCTCACAAGGAAGGTTTATGAAAAATGATGACGGCAACAAATGGGTGCCCAAGAGAGGCATTCTTGACAGAGGACTGCAAATCAGTGGGCTGTGTCCAGGCCGAAGACATATGTCCCTTAAAAGGGGCAGCAGGCCATGCTTTAGCTTCAGACATTGTTCCTGAGCAAGAATGAGGGACCCTGGGTGATGAGACTTATCCAAAGAAACTGGAAATCCAGATTTCCATATGAACTCTGCTAGCTAAAGTATTTACAATGGATTTAACTTTTAAACGATTCCCTGGTGGCCTAATCTACTCTGGATGGATTCTTGTATGTTCTGGACTGCCATGCGACTAGCAGCAGTAATTAATTTCTTTTCCAATATTTTTAATGAAAATTTTCAAGGGAGAAAAGTTTGCTTTAGTTTTACAGTGGACACTTCTTTATACCTATGTCTGAGTTTCAAATTTTTTTTGTCACAAATCTTTTCATTCCTTTAGTCATTTTTTTTTTTACATAAAATCTATGTGGCATGATATGTTATTTCAATGGGGTAATACCAAGGAAAGCCCAGTGTTGATAAATAATTACCTTTTCTTCCTCCTCCCCTTTTTGGGTAAATCTGAGTTAAAATAATTTTTGTGTTTATTTTTTAGTTTGTATTTTAAAACCTAATGAAAATCTAAACTAAATAGTCTTTGTTGAAATATGCAAAGGTCTATCTTGACTGTCTTGTAATATCTAAATTAGTGATAAGGCAGGTCCATCAGAAAAATGGTGATTGTGGATGATGGAGGCAGCTGGCATGTCTTTGGCAGGACAGAAACTTGGCCACCCTCTCCTCCTACACATATTTTTGACTGACCCATCTTATTTATAGTTGCTAGACACTTTATCATTTTAGAGCAAAAAAAATCTGTCCACTGTATTATTTAACTCCTTTTTTTGAAGAAGAAGAGCTAAATTGCTATATTTGAGCAAAATAATACTATATTTGATTTATTTTATCTATGTTTTCAATCATATTTAAGAAATTATATCAACAACTTCCCAATAAAGCATTTATTTTTTTAATAATTTTTATTGTGACCAAAGTGAATAACAAATCTTTCACAGTTATATTTAAGGTACATAGTGACAATGAATCAGGGCCATCCCCACCATCAGGGTTATCCTCCTCCACCCCTTTTCCCAGCATGTGTCCCATATCTCTCTCCTTTGGCCCCGGAGTGCTAATGTAACTGTTCCCCTCTGTGTATAGCTTGTTGTAGATAGGGTATCGATTCTGTTGTTGCTGACTTTGGATTTGGTGTTTAAGTCTGATCATTTTTTATTTCCACTCAGTGTTCATATGCTGTTTGGTCCTGGTACCATTCATTTTAATTCCCCCCCCTCAATTCATGAGGCAGAAAAATGATTCAAGTTATGTGGTTCTGTTGGATGAAGACAGAAAAGAAAGACAAAAAGAGACACACACGGGCCGGGCGGTGGCGCTAAAGGTAAGGTGCCTGCCTTGCCTGCGCTAACCTTGGAAGGACCGCAGTTCGATCCCCCGGTGTCCCATATGGTCCCCCAAGCCAGGAGCAACTTCTGAGCGCATAGCCAGGAGTAACCCCTGAGCGTTACTGGGTGTGGCCCAAAAAAAAAAAAAAACCAAAAAAAAAAAAAAAAAAAAGAGACACACACAAAAAAGAAGAAAAACATAACTTTCAGCCACAACTGAGCTGAAAATTTCCTGGCACCATAAAAATTCCCTGGGGTGTGAAAAGAAATGTGTACGGAGCCTGTAGTTATTTCCAGGAGAGTATGCTTCAAAGGCAAAAAAAAAAAAAAAAAAAAAAAAAAACCCTTCCTTACACCTATATTTATTGCAGCACTATTTGCCATAGCAAGACTGTGGAAACAACCAAGATGCCCTTCAACAGATAAATGGCTAAAGAAACTGTGGTACATATACACAATGGAATATTATGCAGCTGTCAGGAGAGAGGAAGTCATGAAACTTTTCTATACATGATGTACATGGAATCTCTTATGCTGAGTGAAATAAGTCAGAGAGATGCAGAAAGATCTCACTCATCTATGGGTTTTAAGAAAAATGAAAGACATTTCTCAACAGTTTTCAGAGACAAAAGAGAGGAGGGCTGGACGTTACAGCCCACCTCATGAACCTCACCACAAAGAGTGATGAATTTAGTTAGAGAAATAACTACATTGCGAACTATCCTAACAATGAGAATATATGAGGGAAATAGAAAGCCTGTATAGAATATAGGTGGGGGCGGGGAGGGGAGGAGGGATATTTGGGACATTGGCAGTGGGAATGTTATACTGGTGATGGGGGGGTGTCATCTTATATGACTGAAACCCAACCACAATCATGTTTGTAATCAAGGTGTTTAAATAAAAATATTAAAAAAAAGAAACCCTGTATCTATCTTTTAGGCCAAGGGAATTTCCCCAATGTTTACTGCGTCTATGCAAACAAACAAACAAAAACCTTGCCACACCAACCCTCCTTTCTTTTTTCTTTTCTTTCTTTCCCCCCCCTTTTTATTTCTTTCAGTTTTGTAGTTATTGTTTTGTTGTATTTGTTGCTGTGGTGCTTTTTTGTAGTTGCTGGTTTTGGTCCTTTGTTTGATTTTTGTTTCTTTTTTTGTTTTGTTATTTTGTTGTTGTTGTTGGTTTCTTGTTTTATTTGTGGGTTTTTTTTGTTATGTTTTTTCTTTTTTCCCTTTCTTCTTTTTAAATTGATATTTATAAGCTCTAGATGGACTCCTTCTGGTTTTTCTTTCTTTTTTTGTTGTTGGTTTGATTGTTTTGTTTTTTATTTTTTGTTTTTGTTCTTTTTATTTCATTTTCTTCTTTTTTTTTTCAAACAGAACCACATAATTTGAATCATCTTGTTCTTCCTCATGAATTGAGGGGAAAAAAATAGATGGTACCAGAATCAAACAGTCGTATAAACATTTAGTAGAAATAAAAATGATCAGACTTAAACACCAAACTCAAAGTCAATGACAACAGAATCGATACCCAATCTTCAACAAGCTAGGAGACCAATTATACTTGCAGTCGGGGGATGGGGCAAAGGAGGGGGATGCTGGGAAAAAGTTGGAGGGAGGACAACATAGGTGGTGGGAATATCCCTGATTTAATGTCACTATGTACCTTAAATATTAATGTGAAAAACTTGTAATTCACATTGGTCACAATAAAAATTATTTAAAGAAACCAACGAACAATATTTAACTCTTTAAAAGACATAATTTTCTATTAAAATAATCTTTGTAGGGGCCGGGCGGTGGCGCTAGAGGTAAGGTGCCTGCCTTGCCTGCGCTAGCCTTGGACGGACCGTGGTTCGATCCCCTGGTGTCCCATATGGTCCCCCAAGCCAGGAGCAACTTCTGAGCACATAGCCAGGAGTAACCCCTGAGCGTTACCGGGTGTGGCCCAAAAACAAAACAAAACAAAAAAAATAATAATCTTTGTACTATAACAGATATTTCTTTTCCAATCTTATTTTAGAAATTATTATTAGAAAGAGGCATGTCAAGGCTTCAGTAACTTCTCAGACCTTATAAGCTCAAGGTGAAGCAGTTTTCTGTTTTAAGAGAATCCACACTTACTCACAAATGCGAGTTTGTGACTGAGTGGCAGCATTGTATGTTTCTAATTCAAAACCCTTGATCAGGCTCTATTTTTAAACAAGCTATCCTTCTGGCAGAAAGTGCTATATATATTGGTCTCTTCCTTCCAAAAATGTGCTTTCTCTTTGTGACAAAATGTACTCTGATTATAGCTATAAAGATGGCGGGAAAGGTCTAAATTGTTTAACCTTAAGTGTTTCTGGAATTGTTCAAATATATTTCCTGTAACAAACTCATCTGGAATGCTTTTCTTTTTTTCTTCATATAAAATTGCAATTTCGGGAAATTGCTCCTTTAAAAAAGTCTTGGTCAAATACTCTGATCTAACAAGTGAGTATTGTAAATATACTGTTTTACGTCTCAATAAAAGAGTTTCAACAACAACAAATAAAGAAAAGAACCATCCTGTGGAGCATTGAGCCTGGATATAGTATTATAGATTTATACACTTAAGAATTGAACTGACGAATTGAACCATAAGTTATTTTGAAATTCAACCTCTGTCATTTTTTTATATTTTATTATTTTATTTGTTTAAAGAAAATGTGCCATATAGTTGACATAGTTAATCATAATACATTTGTTTCCAGATAAATGAGAACAAAGTCATTGAAAAATGGAAAGAAAAAATAAAATTAAAGAGAAGAGGAAAATAAAAGAAAGAAAAAGTACAGAAGCAAGCTCCTTTGTGAAAATTATATCACCAATGAAGTCATCAATACATGGCAAGGCAAATGCCCTATCCGCTGTGCTGTTCTGCTGCTGGCCATGAAATAGCCTTCTTTAAGCAACAAATAGGTGTGTCAGCTCCAGAGGCAGGGACTCTGGGAGTAGCAGGGAGTTAGAGATATCTTATATCATGGTAATTCTGAGCCTGCTCCCGTACCTCAAGGGTGTGAGCCTTCTCAGTATCCCCGCTCCTCATTTCCAGGACGAGGCACAAACAGCTAACCTAGGACCCCTAAGACATGCAGTCTGGAGAGTCTGTGGGGGGTCACAGGTGGGGAGACCTTCCTTTGCCCCCTAGTAGAGGAGGGCTCAGGTGGATTGCAGGGTGCCTCCTGGCCCAGCAGCACTAGACAGGCTCTTGCCCTGGATCTCACTGGCGGACAGCTCATTCTGTGCTGGATGTCCGAGTCCAGAACGCCTGGCCATGAAGACGGCTTCTTTAATTAAGTCCCTGAAAGACATGACACAACATTTCTTGGAGGATGCAAGCAGCCTTCTCAAGAGTTCCCATGGGTGGTGCGTGGCAATCAGGAACAGCTTCAGGTTTTTCTACAGGTTCGGAGCAGCAGCCTGATCAGTGCTTCACCAGGCGAGCAATACCCAGGACAGAGCCTTTGTAGGGACACGTCACCACTGTTCTCCATCTTTCCACTGAGCCGAAAGAAAACTGCATTCCCTGTGTGGCTGGAGTGTATCATTAAGGACGATCATCACCATGGTAACCCAGGATCCTTTGCTAAGAGCAAGTGCAAAACGAAAGAAAAGCATCAGGCCAGAGTGTGCTACACTCATATTAGCTCAAAGTACCCAGGCTTTTAAGTCATAAAGAAAGGCACATACTTTCTAAAGTAACAGCTAGCCTATATTTCAGAAGCATTGAATTCTAACAGTGAAAGAAAAATGTAGAATGGTCGCAGGCTGCAACTAAATGCTTGCAAGGTCAGCTGATTGAGTAAATAAGTGGAGTCAGGCTTTGGTTGGAGACGGTGGGGGGGGGGGAGTTTTGCATAACGCAGGCTACGCAGCTGCAGCTAATTGTAGCCATGGGAAAGACGAGCCTTGTTAGGGCAAATGATGCGATTTCCAAAGCAGGCTGAGGATGCAGGTTTTTATGTGAAGTATCATGATTTTTACTAGTAATTAAAACTACTTTTAAACAGGTTAAAAAAAAACCACTACTATGATCTCTAGTTTCCTACATGAGTTCTGCACATGTACCCACTCTCTTATTAAACCGTTCAGGTCACTGGGGTCTAGATCACTAGCAAATTTATATTCTAAGTACAGTGCTCTTTCTCTTCCAGAATACTTCCATTATTGTACTCCTAAACTGCTGGCAGCCAGTCTTCCATAAGCTAAAACATAAACTCTAACAACAGTTTCCAGCATATGATGTTTTTGTGTTTATTTCACTTAACATTATTGGAGAAGTGATGTGAGTGGTCAGAACTAGACAGCAAGTGGAGTTCCCGCTGGTGGCACCTTGGTCACGGTTTTGGACACAGTCTCCTTTCCTCATTTGTAAGTGCTGGTAAGCCTATCCAGTGTATGCACCATGCCCTGCCTGAGGAAAGTGGTGCTTCACATCAGTATTTTTCTGGTTGGGGCCAGAGCGATAGCACAGCGAATAGGGTGTTTGCCTTGCACACAGGGCCAACTAGGGACCAATCTGGGTTCAATCCTTGGCATCCCATATGGTCCCCAGAGCCTGCCAGGTGAGATTCCTGAGCTCAGAGCCAGGAGTAATCTCTAAG